>NC_080378.1:74985864-75127887 GCF_014773155.1 Arachis stenosperma
TTTCTTGTTCTCTTCTCTTTCATATGAGCAGGAGCAAAGACAAAGCATTCTTGTTGAGGCTGACCCTGAACCTGAAAGGACCTTGAAGCAAAAGCTAAGAGAAGCTAAGGCACAACTCTCTGTAGAGGACCTAACAGAAATCATCAAAGAAGAAGAACCCATGGCAGCCGAAAATAACAACAATGCCAACAATGCAAGGAAAGGTGTTGGGTGACTTTACTGCACCTACTCCCGACTTCTATGGGAAAGCATCTATCCCTGCCATTGGAGCAAACAACTTTGAGCTTAAGCCTCAATTAGTTTCTCTAATGCAACAGAATTGCAAGTTCCATGGACTTCCATTGGAAGATCCTCATCTTTTTAGCTGAATTCTTACAAATTGTGACACTGTCAAGACTAATGGGGTTGACCTGAGGTCTACAGACTTATGCTATTCCCTTTTGCTGTAAGAGACAGAGCTAGGATTTGGTTGGACTCACAACCTAAAGAAAGCCTGAACTCTTGGGAAAAGCTAATTAATGCCTTCTTGGCAAAGTTATTTCCACCTCAAAAATTGAGTAAGCTTAGAGTGGAAGTCCAAACCTTCAGACAGAAGGAAGGTGAATCCTTCTATGAAGCTTGGGAAAGATACAAACAATTGATCAGAAAGTATCCTTCTGACATGCTTTCTGAATGGAGCATCATATGTATCTTCTATGATGGTCTGTCTGAACTGTCCAAGATGTCATTGGATAGCTCTGCTGGAGGATCTCTTCATCTGTACACTGAACTGAAATGGAATGTGAACGAATGGAACGAGAAGAAAAGGAGTTCTGAGATTGATACTCTGAATGCCATATTGGCTCAGAACAAAATATTGACTCAGCAAGTCAATATGATTTCTCAAAGTCTGTCTGGAATGCAAGCTGCACCAGGCAGTACTAAGGATGCTTCATCTGAAGAAGAAGCTTATGATCTTGAGAACCCTTCAATGGAAGAGGTGAATTACATAGGGGAACCCTATGGAAACACCTATAATCCTTCATGGAGAAATCATCCAAATCTCTCATGGAAGGATCAACAGAGACCTCAACAAGGTTTCAACAACAATAATGGTGGAAGAAACAGGTTTAGAATTGACAAGCCTTTTCCATCATCTTCTCAGCAACAGACAGAGAATTCTATGCAGAGCCACTCTGACTTAGCAACCATGGTCTCTGATCTAATCAAAACCACTCAAAGTTTCATGATTGAAACAAGGTCCTCCATAAGAAATTTGGAGGCACAAGTGGGACAGCTGAGTAAGAAAGTTACTGAACTCCCTCCTAGTACTCTTCTAGGCAATACAGAAGAGAATCCAAAAGGAGAATGCAAGGCCATTAACATGACCCACATGACCGAACTTGGAGAGGAGGATGAGGCAGTGATCGCCACTGAGGAAGACCTCAATGGACGTCCACTAGCCTCCAATGAGTTTTCTAATGAGGAACCATGGAAATCTGAGGCTCATAATGAGACCCTAGAGATTCCATTGGATTTACTTCTGCCATTCATGAGCTCTGATGAGTATTCTTCCTCTGAAGAGGATAAAGATGTCACTGAAGAGCAAGTTGCCAAGTACCTTGGAGCAATCATGAAGCTAAATGACAAGTTATTTGGTAATGAGACTTGGGAGGATGAACCCCCTTTGCTCACCAAAGAACTGGATGACTTGTCTAGGCAGAAATTACCTCAAAAGAGACAGGACCGTGGGAAGTTCTCAATGACCTTTAAGAAGGCTCTGTGTGACTTAGGGTCAAGTATAAACCTCATGCCTCTCTTTGTAATGGAGAAGCTAGGGATCTTTGAGGTACAAGCTGCAAGAATCTCACTAGAAATGGCAGATAATTCAAGAAAACAAGCTTCTGGACTTGTAGAGGATGTTCTGGTAAAGATTGAAGACCATTACATCCCTGCTGATTTCATAGTCCTAGAGACTGGGAAGTGCATGGATGAATCCATCATCCTTGGCAGACCCTTCCTAGCCATAACAAAGGTTGTGATTGATGTTGACAGAGGAGAATTGATCATTCAAGTGAATGAAGAATCCTTTGTGTTTAAGGCTCAAGGATATCCCTCTGTTACCATGGAGAGGAAGCATGAAAAGCTTCTCTCAAAACAGAGTCAAACAGAGTCCCCACAGTCAAACTCTAAGTTTGGTGTTGGGAGGCCACAACCAACTTCTAAGTTTGGTGTTGAACCCCCACATTCAAACTCTAAGTTTGGTGTTGGGAGGTTCCAACATTGCTCTGAGTATCTGTGAGGTTCCATGAGAGCCCACTGTCAAGTTACTGACATTAAAGAAGTGCTTGTTGGGAGGCAACCCAATGTTATATTTATCTATTTTCCTTTGTTATATTATGTTTTCTGTAGGTTGATGATCATGGAAAGTCACAAAATCAATTGAAAAAGCAAAAGCAGAATGAAAAATAGAAAGAAAAATAGCACACCCTGGAGGAAAGCCTTGCTGGCGTTTAAACGCCAGTAAGGGCAACAAATAGGCGTTTAACGCCCAGTCTGACACCATTTTGGGCGTTTAACGCCAGAAAGAGGCACCAGACTGGCGTTAAACACCAGGAAAGGGCAAGAAGCTGGCATTAAACGCCAGAAATGGGCACCAGCCCAGCGTTTAACGCCAGAATTGGCAAAAAGAGCATTTTTGCTCGCCACTTAGTGCAGGGATGAATTTTCCTTGACACCTCAGGATCTGTGGACCCCACAGGATCCCCACCTACCACACCACTCTCTCTCTTCTTTACCCATTCACCAATCACCTCAACACCTCTTCCCCAAAAACCCCTCACCTATTAAATCCCACTATTCTCTTCACCACTCACATCCATCCTTCATAAAACCCCACCTACCTCACCATTTAAATTCAAACCACTTTCCCTCCCAAACCCACCCATACATGACCGAACCCTACCCATCTCTCCACCCCTATATAAACCCATCTTCACTCCTTCATTTTCACACAACCTAAACACTACTTCTCCCCCTTAGCCGAACCACAAAGCTTCCTTCATCTCCTCCATTTCTTCTTCTTCTACTATCTTCTTTCTTTTTTTACTCGAGGACGAGCAAACCTTCTAAGTTGGTGTGGTAAAAGCATTGCTTTTTGTTTTTCCATAACCATTTATGGCACCTAAGGCCGGAGAAACCTCTAGAAAGAGGAAAGGGAAGGAAAAAGCTTTCATCTCCGAGTCATGGTTGATGGAGAGATTCATCTCAAGGGTGCATCAAGACCACTTCTATGAAGTTGTGGCCATGAAGAAGGTGATCCCCGAGGTCCCTTTCAAACTCAAAAAGAGTGAATATCTGGAGATCCGACATGAGATCCGAAGAAGAGGTTGGGAAGTTCTTACCAACCCCATTCAAAAGTCGGAATCTTAATGGTTCAAGAGTTCTATGCCAATGCATGGATCACCAAGAACCATGATCAAAGTGTGAACTCGGACCCAAAGAATTGGCTTACAATGGTTCGGGGGAAATGCTTAGATTTTAGTCTGGAAAATATAAGGTTGGCATTCAACTTGCCCATGATGCAAGGAGATGAACACCCTTACACTAGAAGGGTCAACTTTGATCAAAGGTTGGACCAAGTCCTCATGGACATTTGTGAAGAAGGCGCTCAATGGAAGAGAGATTCAAGAGGGAAGCCGGTCCAACTGAGAAGGCATGACCTCAAGCCCATGGCTGGGGGATGGTTGGAGTTTATCCAACGCTCAATCATTCCCACTAGCAACCGGTCCGAAGTTACTATAGACCGAGCTATCATGATTCATAGCATCATGATTGGAGAGGAGGTAGAAGTTCATGAGGTTATAGCCCAAGAACTTTATAAGGTGGCGGACAAGTCCTCTACCTTGGCAAGGTTAGCCTTTCCTCATCTCATTTGTCACCTCTGTTATTCAGTTGGAATTGACATAGAGGGAGACATCCTCATTGATGAGGACAAGCCCATCACTAAGAAAAGGATGGAGCAAACAAGAGATCCCACTCATCATGAAATCCCTGAGATACCTCAAGGGATGCACTTTCCTCCACAAAACTATTAGGAGCAAATCAACACCTCCCTAGGAGAATTGAGTTCCAACATGGGACAACTAAGGGTGGAGCACCAAGAACATTCCATCCTCCTTCATGAAATTAGAGAAGATCAAAGAATCATGAGAGATGAGCAACAAAGGCAAGGAAGAGACATTGAGGAGCTCAAGCACTCCATAAGATCTTCAAGAGGAAGAACAAGCCGCCATCACTAAGGTGGACCCGTTCTTTAATTTTCTTGTTCTTTATTTTCCTGTTTTTTGAATTTTCATGCTTATGTTTATCTATGTTTGTGTCTTATGATCATTAGTGTCTTAGTGTCTATGCCTTAAAGTTATGAATGTCCTATGAATCCATCACCTTTCTTAAATGAAAAATGTTCTTAATTGAAAAAGAGAAGAATTGCATGAATTTTGAATTTTATAACAGATTAATTATTTTGATGTGGTGGCAATATTTTGGTTTCTGAATGTATGCTTGAACAGTGCATATGTCTTTTGAATTTGTTGTTCATGAATGATTGGCTCTTGAAAGAATGATGAAAAAGGAGACATGTTACAGAGGATCTGAAAAATCATAAAAATGATTCTTGAAGCAAGAAAAAGCAGTGAATACAAAAAAAACGAAAAAAAAGGGAAAAAGAAAAAGAAAAAAATAAAGTCGTAATCCAAGGCAAAAAGAGTGTGCTCAAGAACCCTGGACACCTCTAATTGGGGACTCTAGCAAAGCTAAGTCACAATCTGAAAAGGTTCACCCAATTATGTGTCTGTGGCATGTATGTATCCGGTGGTAATACTGGAAGACAGAGTGCTTTGGGCCACGGCCAAGACTCATAAAGTAGCTGTGTTCAAGAATCATCATACTTAACTAGGAGAATCAATAACACTATCTGGATTCTGAGTTCCTATAGAAGCCAATCATTCTGAATTTCAAAGGATAGAGTGAGATGCCAATACTATTCAGAGGCAAAAAGTTAAAAGCCCTGCTCATCTAATTAATACTGATCTTCATAGATGTTTTTGAAATTTATTGCATATTCTCTTCTTTTTATCTTATTTGATTTCCAGTTGCTTGGGGACAAGCAACAATTTAAGTTTGGTGTTGTGATGAGCAGATAATTTATACGCTTTTTGGCATTGTTTTTAGTATGTTTTTAGTTTCTTTTAGTTAGTTTTTATTATATTTTTATTAGTTTTTAGTTAAAATTCACTTTTCTGGACTTTACTATGAGTTTGTGTGTTTTTCTGTGATTTCAGGTATTTTCTGGCTGAAATTGAGGGACCTGAGCAAAAATTTGATTCAGAGGCTGAAAAGGACTGCAGATGCTGTTGGATTCTGACCTCCCTGCACTCGAAGTGGATTTTCTGGAGCCACAGAAGCCCAATTGGCGCGCTCTCAATTGCGTTGGAAAGTAGATATCCTGGGATTTCCAGTAATGTATAATAGTTCATACTTTTCCCAAGATTTGATGGCCCAAACCGGCGTTCCAAATTAGCTCAAAATTGCCTGGCGTTAAACGCCGGAACTGGCACAAGAATGGGAGTTAAACACCCAAACTGGCACAAAAGCTGGCATTTAATTCCAAGAAAAGTCTCTACATATGAAAGCTTCAATGCTCAGCCCAAGCACACACCAAGTGGGCTTGGAAGTGGATTTTTATGTCATTTACTCATTTCTGTAAACCCTAGGCTACTAGTTCTCTACAAATAGGACCTTTTGCTATTGTATTTTCATTTTTTGGATCTTTGATCATCTTTAGATCTTTGAATCTGTTGATCACGTTTTGGGGGCTGGCCTCATGGCCATGCCTAGACCTTGTTCTTATGTATTTTCAACGGTGGAGTTTCTACACACCATAGATTAAGGTGTGGAGCTCTGCTGTACCTCGAGTATTAATGCAATTACTATTGTTCTTCTATTCAATTCGGCTTATTCTTGTTCTAAGATATCACTTGTTCCTCAACTTGATGAATGTGATGATCCGTGACACTCATCATCATTCTCACCTATGAACGTGTGCCTGACAACCACCTCCGTTTTACCTTAGATTGAGTGGATATCTCTTGGATCCCTTAATTGGAATTTTCGTGGTATAAGCTAGAATTGATGGCGGCATTCAAGAGAATCCGGAAGGTCTAAACCTTGTCTGTGGTATTCTGAGTAGGATTCAAGGATTGAATGACTATGACGAGCTTCAAACTCGCGAATATGGGGTGTTAGTGATGAGCGGATAATTTGTACGCTTTTTGGCATTGTTTTTAGTATGTTTTTAGTATATTTGGTTTAGTTTTTAGTATATTTTTATTAGTTTTTAGTTAAAATTCACTTTTCTGGACCTTACTATGAGTTTGTGTGTTTTTCTGTGATTTCAGGTATTTTCTAGCTGAAATTGAGGGACCTGAGCAAAAATCTGATCCAGAGACTGAAAAGGACTGCAGATGCTGTTGGATTCTGACCTCCCTGCACTCGAAGTGGATTTTCTGGAGCTACAAAACTCCAATTAGCGCGCTCTCAACGGCGTTGGAAAGTAGACATCCTGGGCTTTCCAGCAATATATGATAGTCCATACTTTGCCCAAGATTTGATGGCCCAAACCGGCGTTCAAAGTCACCCTCAGAAATTCCAGCGTTAAACGCCGGAACTGGCACCTAAATGGGAGTTAAACGCCCAAACTGGCATAAAAGCTGGCGTTTAACTCCAAGAAGAGTCTCTACACGAAATTGCTTCATTGCTCAGCCCAAGCACACACCAAGTGGGCCCGGAAGTGGATATTTATGTCATTTACTCATCTCTGTACACCCTAGGTTACTAGTTTTCTATAAGTAGGACCTTTTACTATTGTATTGAGATATCTGGGTAGCTACCTTCATTTTATGCTATCTTAGATCATTGGGAGGCTGGCCATTCGGCCATGCCTAGACCTTGTTCTTATGTATTTTCAACGGTGGAGTTTCTACACACCATAGATTAAGGTGTGGAGCTCTGCTGTACCTCGAGTATTAATGCAATTACTATTGTTCTTCTATTCAATTCCGCTTGTTCTTTGTCCAAGATATCACTTGTTCTTCAACTTGATGAATGTGATGATCCGTGACACTCATCATCATTCTCACCTATGAACGTGTGACTGACAACCACCTCCGTTCTACCTTAGATTGGGTGAATATCTCTTGGATTCCTGATACACGATGCATGGTTGATCGCCTGACAACCGAGTGCTCGCCTGACAAACGAGCCAGCCATTCCGTGAGATCAGAGTCTTCGTGGTATAGGCAAGAACTGATGGCGGCATTCAAGAGAATCCGGAAGGTCTAACCTTGTCTGTGGTATTCTGAGTAGGATTCAATGATTGAATGACTGTGACGTGCTTCAAACTCCTGAAGGCGGGGCGTTAGTGACAGACGCAAAAGAATCACTGGATTCTATTCCGGCCTGATCGAGAACCGACAGATGGATAGCCGTGCCGTGACAGGGTGCGTTGAACATTTCCACTGAGAGGATGGGAGGTAGCCACTGACAACGGTGAAACCCTTGCATAAGCTTGCCATGGAAAGGAGTAAGAAGGATTGGATGAAGACAGTAGGAAAGCAGAGAGACGGAAGGGAAGGCATCTTCATACGCTTATCTGAAGTTCCTACCAATGAATTACATAAGTACCTCTATCTTTATCTTTATGCTTTATTCGTATATCACTATACCCATTTGAGTCTTCCTGACTAAGATTTACAAGGTGACCATAGCTTGCTTCATACCAACAATCTCCGTGGGATCGACCCTTACTCGCGTAAGGTTTATTACTTGGACGACCCAGTGCACTTGCTGGTTAGTTGTGCAAAGTTGTGTTTATGCCATGGTATTGAGCACCAAGTTTTTGGGGCCATTACTAGGGATTATTTTAGTTGTGAAAAGTAGTGATCACAATTTCGCACACCAAGTTTTTGGCGCCGTTGTCGGGGATTGTTTCGTGTATGGACAACTGACGGTTCATCTTGTTGCTTAGATTAGGTATTTTTCTTCAGAGTTCTTAAGAAGGAATTCTAGTGTTTCATGATGATCTGTTGAAGTCTGGCTGGCTGAGAAGCCATGTTTAATCTTATTGGACCGAGGTTTCAACTGATCATCACAAGAGCTTGTTGATCTCTATCAATCTTGCTATTGGAGCAATGATCTGCTAAGGCTTGGCTGGCCATTGGCCATGTCTAGTGTTTTGGACCGAAGCTTTCTTTGAAAGCTTGGCTGGCTGTGAAGCCATGTCTAATTCCTGGACCGGAGTCTTAGACTAGCATTGCAATGATTCCTGGAATCCAAATTAAGAATTCTGAAACTTTTATTTTCTAATTCCATATAAATTTCGAAAAAAAAAACACAAAAAAAAATTTTTTTTTCAAAATCATAAAAACCAAAAAGATTTTATGTTTCTTGTTTGAGTCTAGTGTCTAATTTTAGGTTTGGTGTCTTGCATGTATTGTTTATTTGATCTTGGTTCTATTTTCAAGTCAATAGTACAGGGAACTGAAGATTCAGAACATGCAGCAGAGGAATTACACAGAAAAAGCTGGGCGTTCAAAACGCCCAGTGAAGAAGGACAGACTGGCGTTTAAACGCCAGCCAGGGTACCTGGTTGGGCGTTTAACGCCCAAAAAGGTAGTGCATTGGGCGTTAAACGCCAGAATGTGCACCATTCTGGGCGTTTAACGCCAAGATGGCACAAGGGGGAGGATTTTGTTTTCAAATCAATTTTTTTTCAAGTTTTCAAAGTTTTTCAAAATCAAATCTTTTTCAAATCATATCTTTTCAATCAAATGTTTTCAAAATCAATTTCTTTCCTTTTTAAAGATACTTGCTATCAATTAATGATTTGATTCCACATTTCAAGTATGTTGCCTTTTCTGTTGAGAAAGGTTTAATGTTTGAATCATATCTTTTCTTGATAGCCAAGTTATTGATTTTTAAAATCAAATCTTTTTAAAAAAATTGTTTTCAAATCATATCTTCTCAATCACATTTTTTTTAAAAAAACCAATCATATCTTCTTAACCTCATCTTTTTCAAAATAGTTTTCAATCAAATCTTTTTGACTTCTAACTTCAAAATCTTTTTCAAAACTCACTTGATTCTTTTTCCACTTTGAGTTTTCGAAAATTATCAACCAATTTTTCAAATTGATTTTAAAAACTTCTTAATTAATTTTCGAAAATTCTCTTCCCCTCTTTTCACATCCTTCTATTTATGGAGTACCACTCCTTCTCAATGCACAATTCGAACTCTATCTGATTAAGTTCGAATTCTTCTACCTCTTTCTTCTATTTTTCTGTTCTTCTGACACCTCAAGGAATCTCTATACAGTGACATAGAGGATTCCATATTTTCTTGTTCTCTTCTCTTTCATATGAGCAGGAGCAGAGACAAAGGCATTCTTGTTGAAGCTGACCCTGAACCTGAAAGGACCTTAAAGCGAAAGCTAAGAGAAGCTAAGGCACAACTCTCTGTAGAGGACCTAACAGAAATCTTCAAAGAAGAAGACATGGCAGCCGAAAACAACAACAATGCAAACAATGCAAGGAAGGTGCTGGGTGACTTTACTGCACCTACTCCCGACTTCTATGGGAGAAGCATCTCTATCCCTGCCATTGGAGCAAACAACTTTGAGCTTAAGCCTCAATTAGTTTCTCTAATGCAACAGAATTGCAAGTTCCATGGACTTCCATTGGAAGATCCTCATCAGTTTTTAGCTGAATTCTTGCAAATCTGTGACACTGTCAAGACTAATGGGGTTGACCCTGAGGTCTACAGACTTATGCTATTCCCTTTTGCTGTAAGAGACAGAGCTAGGACATGGTTGGATTCACAACCTAAAGAAAGCCTGGACTCATGGGAAAAGCTAGTCAATGCCTTCTTGGCAAAGTTCTTTCCACCTCAAAAATTGAGTAAGCTTAAAGTGGAAGTCCAAACCTTCAGACAGAAGGATGGAGAATCCCTCTATGAAGCTTGGGAAAGATACAAATAATTGATCAGAAAATGTCCTTCTGACATGCTTTCTGAATGGAGCATCATAGGTATTTTCTATGATGATCTCTCTGAACTGTCCAAGATGTCTTTGGATAGCTCTGCTGGAGGATCTCTTCATCTGAAGAAGATGCCTACAGAAGCTCAAGAACTAATTGAAATGGTTGCAAATAACCAATTCATGTACACTTCTGAAAGAAATCCTGTGAACAATGGGGCAAATCAGAAGAAAGGAGTTCTTGAGATTGATGCTCTGAATGCCATTCTGGCTCAGAACAAGATATTGACTCAACAAGTCAATTTGATTTATCAAAGTCTGTCTGGAATGCAAAATGCACCAAGCAGTACTAAGGATGCTTCATCTGAAGAAGAAGCTTATGATCCTGAGAACCCTTCAATGGAAGAGGTGAATTACCTAGGAGAACCCTATGGAAACACCTATAATTCTTCATGGAGAAATCATCCAAATTTCTCATGGAAGGATCAACAGAGACCTCAACAAGGTTTCAACAACAATAATGGTGGAAGAAACAGGTTTAGCAATGGCAAGCCTTTTCCATCATCTTCTCAGCAACAGACAGAGAATTCTAAGCAGAACAACTCTGACTTAGCAACCATGGTCTCTGATCTAATCAAAACCACTCAAAGTTTCATGACTGAAACAAGGTCCTCCATTAGGAATTTGGAGGCACAAGTGGGACAGCTGAGCAAGAAAATTACTGAGCTCCCTCCTAGTACTCTCCCAAGCAATACAGAAGAAAATCCAAAAGGAGAGTGCAAGGCCATCAACATGGCCGAATTTGGAGAGAAAGGAGAGGAAGTGAACGCCACTGAGGAAGACCTCAGTGGGCGTGCACTGACCTCCATTGAGTTCCTCAATGAGGAACCATGGGAATCTGAGGCTCAAAATGAGACCATAGAGATCCCATTGGATTTACTTCTGCCTTTCATGAGCTCTGATGAGTATTCTTCCTCTGAAGAGGATGAGTATGTCACTAAAGAGCAAGTTGCTAAATACCTTGGAGCAATCATGAAGCTAAATGACAAGTTATTTGGAAATGAGACTTGGGAGAATGAACCCCCTTTGCTCACCAAAGAACTGGATGACTTGTCTCGGCAGAAATTACCTCAAAAGAGACAAGATCCTGGGAAGTTTTCAATACCTTGTACCATAGGCACCATGACCTTCAAGAAGGCTCTGTGTGACTTAGGGTCAAGTGTAAACCTCATACCTCTCTCTGTAATGGAGAAGCTAGGGATCTTTGAGGTGCAAGCTGCAAGAATCTCATTAGAGATGGCAGACAACTCAAGAAAACAAGCTCATGGACTTGTAGAGGATGTTTTGGTGAAGATTGAAAACCATTACATCCCTGCTGATTTCATAGTCCTAGAGACTGGGAAGTGCATGGATGAAACCATCATCCTTGGCAGACCCTTCCTAGCCACAGCAAAGGCTGTGATTGATGTTGATAGAGGCGAACTGATCATTCAAGTGAATGAAGAATCCTTTGTGTTTAAGGCTCAAGGATATCCCTCTGTCACCATGGAGAGGAAGCATGAAGAGCTTCTCTCAAATCAGAGTCAAACAGAGCCCCCACAGTCAAACTCTAAGTTTGGTGTTGGGAGGCCACAACCAAACTCTAAGTTTGGTGTTGAACCCCCACATTCAAACTCTAAGTTTAGTGTTGGGAGGTTCCAACATTGCTCTGAGAAAATGTGAGGCTCCATGAGAGCCCTCTGTCAAGCTACTGACATTAAAGAAGCGCTTGTTGGGAGGCAACCCAATGCTATATTTTATCTATTTTCTTTTGTTATTTTATGTTTTTTTTTAGGTTGATGATCATGAGAAGTCACAAAATCAATTAAAAAAGCAAAAACAGAATGAAAAACAGGAAGAAAAATAGCACACCCTGGAGGAAGAACTTACTAGCGTTTAAACGCCAGTAAGGCTAGCAGGTGGGCGTTTAACGCCCAGTCTGGCACCATTCTGGGCGTTTAACGTCAGAAAAGGGCACCAGACTGGCGTTAAACGCCAGAAAAGGGCAAGACCCTGGCGTTAAACGCCAGAAATGGGCATCAGCCCGGCGTTTAACGCCAGAATTGGCTCAAAACGTGATTTTGCATGCCATTTGGTGCAGGGATGACTTTTCCTTGACACCACAGGATCTGTGGACCTCACAGGATCCCCACCAACCCCACCACTCCCTCTCTTCTTCACTCATTCACCAATCACCTCAACACCTCTTCCCCAAAAACCCTTCACCTATCAAATCCCATCTTCCTCTTCACCACTCACATCCATCCTTCATAAAACCCCACCTACCTCACCATTCAAATTCAAACCACTTTCCCTCCCAAACCCACCCTCACTTTACTGAACCTTACCCTTCTCCCTCCCCTATATATACCCTTCTTCACCCCTTCATTTTCACACAATCTAAACACCACTTCTCCCCCTCTTTGGCCGAACACAAAAGCCATTCCCTTCTTCCTCATTTCTTCTTCTTTTACTCTCTTCTTTCTTCTTTTGCTCGAGGACGAGCAAACCTCTTAAGTTTGGTGTGGTAAAAGCGTTGCTTTTTCGTTTTTCCATAACCATTTATGGCATCCAAGGCCGGAGAAACCTCTAGAAAGAGGAAAGGGAGGGCAAAAGCTTCCACCTCCGAGTCATGGGAGATGGAAAGATTCATCTCAAGGGTGCATCAAGACCACTTCTATGAAGTTGTGGCCTTGAAGAAGGTGATCCCCGAGGTCCCTTTTTTACTCAAAAAGAGTGAATATCCGGAGATCCGACATGAGATCCGAAAAAGAGGTTGGGAAGTCCTTACCAACCCCATTCAACAAGTCGGAATCTTGATGGTTCAAGAGTTCTATGCCAATGCATGGATCACCAAGAACCATGATCAAAGTGTGAACCCGAATCCAAAGAATTATCTTACTATGGTTCGGGGGAAATACTTGGATTTTAGTTCGGAAAGTGTAAGGTTGGCATTCAATTTGCCCATGATGCAAGGAGATGAACACCCTTACACTAGAAGGGTCAACTTTGATCAAAGGTTGGACCAAGTCCTCACAGTCATATGTGAAGAGGGCGCCCAATGGAAGAGAGATTCAAGAGGGAAGCCGGTTCAATTGAGAAGGCATGACCTCAAACCCGTGGCTAGAGGATGGTTGGAGTTTATCCAACGCACAATCATTCCCACTAGCAACCGGTCCGAAGTTACCATAGACCGGGCTATCATGATTCATAGCATCATGATTGGAGAAGGAATAGAAGTTCATGAGGTTATAGCTCAAGAGCTTTATAAGGTGGCAGACAAGTCCTCTACCTTGGCAAGGTTAGCCTTCCCTCATCTCATTTGTCACCTCTGTTATTCAGTTGGAGTTGACATAGAGGGAGACATCCCTATTGATGAGGACAAGCCCATCACTAAGAAGAGGATGGAGCACACAAGAGACCCCACTCATCATGAGATCCCTGAGATTCCTCAAGGGATGCACTTTTCTCCACAAAACTATTGGGAGCAACTAAACACCTCCCTAGGAGAATTGAGTTCCAACATGGGACAACTAAGGGTGGAGCATCAAGAACACTCCATCATCCTCCATGAAATTAGAGAAGATCAAAGGATCATGAGAGAGGAGCAACAAAGACAAGGAAGAGACATTGAGGAGCTCAAGCACTCCATAGGATCTTCAAGAGGAAGAAAGAGCCGCCATCACTAAGGTGGACCCGTTCTTTAATTTCCTTGTTCTTTATTTTCTGTTTTTCGAATTTTAATGCTTATGTTTGTCCATGTTTGTGTCTTGTGATCATTAATGTCTTAGTGTCTATGCCTTAAAGTTATGAATGTCCTATGAATCCATCACCTTTCTTGAATGAAAAAAAAAAACGTGCTTAATTGAAAAGAAAAAGAATTGCATGAATTTTGAATTTTATAACAGTTTAATTATTTTGATGTGGTGGCAATATTTTTGTCTTCTGAATGTATGCTTAAACAGTGCATATGTCTTTTGAATTTGTGGTTCATGAATGTTGGCTCTTGAAAGAATGATGAAAAAGGAGACATGTTACTGAGGATCTGAAAAATCATTAAAAATGATTCTTGAAGCAAGAAAAAGCAGTGAATACAAAAAAAAAAGAGGCAAAAAAACAAAACGAAAAAGAAAGAGAAAAAGAAAGAAAAAGAAAGAAATAAAGTTGTGATCCAAGGCAAAAAGAGTGTGCTTAAGAACCCTGGACACCTCTAATTGGGGACTCTAGCAAAGCTGAGTCACAATCTGAAAATGTTCACCCAATTATGTGTCTGTGGCATGTATGTATTCGGTGGTAATACTAGAAGACAGAGTGCTTTGGGCCACGGCCAAGACTCATAAAGTAGCTGTGTTCAAGAATCATCATACTTAACTAGGAGAATCAATAACACTATCTGGATTCTGAGTTCCTAAAGAAGCCAATCATTTTGAGTTGCAAAGGATGGAGTGAGATGCCAAAACTGTTCAGAGGCAAAAAGCTAAAAGCCCCGCTCATCTAATTAATACTGATCTTCATAAATGTTTTTGGAATTTATTGCATATTCTATTCTTTTTATCTTATTTGATTTTCAGTTGCTTGAGGACAAGCAACAATTTAAGTTTGGTGTTGTGATGAGCGGATAATTTGTACGCTTTTTGGCATTGTTTTTAGTATGTTTTTAGTATATTTGGTTTAGTTTTTAGTATATTTTTATTAGTTTTTAGTTAAAATTCACTTTTCTGGACTTTACTATGAGTTTGTGTGTTTTTCTGTGATTTCAGGTATTTTCTGGCTGAAATTGAGGGACCTGAGCAAAAATCTGATCCAGAGACTGAAAAGGACTGCAGATGCTGTTGGATTCTGACATCCCTGCACTCGAAGTGGATTTTCTGGAGCTACAAAACTCCAATTAGCGCGCTCTCAACGGCGTTGGAAAGTAGACATCCTGGGCTTTCCAGCAATATATGATAGTCCATACTTTTCCCAAGATTTGATGGCCCAAACCGGCGTTCAAAGTCACTCTCAGAAATTCCAGCGTTAAACGCCGGAACTGGCACCTAAATGGGAGTTAAACGCCCAAACTGGCATAAAAGCTGGCGTTTAACTCCAAGAAGAGTCTCTACACGAAATTGCTTCATTGCTCAGCCCAAGCACACACCAAGTGGGCCCGGAAGTGGATATTTATGTCATTTACTCATCTCTGTACACCCTAGGTTACTAGTTTTCTATAAGTAGGACCTTTTACTATTGTATTGAGATATCTGGGTAGCTACCTTCATTTTATGCTATCTTAGATCATTGGGAGGCTGGCCATTCGGCCATGCCTAGACCTTGTTCTTATGTATTTTCAACGGTGGAGTTTCTACACACCATAGATTAAGGTGTGGAGCTCTGCTGTACCTCGAGTATTAATGCAATTACTATTGTTCTTCTATTCAATTCCGCTTGTTCTTTGTCCAAGATATCACTTGTTCTTCAACTTGATGAATGTGATGATCCGTGACACTCATCATCATTCTCACCTATGAACGTGTGACTGACAACCACCTCCGTTCTACCTTAGATTGGGTGAATATCTCTTGGATTCCTGATACACGATGCATGGTTGATCGCCTGACAACCGAGTGCTCGCCTGACAAACGAGCCAGCCATTCCGTGAGATCAGAGTCTTCGTGGTATAGGCAAGAACTGATGGCGGCATTCAAGAGAATCCGGAAGGTCTAACCTTGTCTGTGGTATTCTGAGTAGGATTCAATGATTGAATGACTGTGACGTGCTTCAAACTCCTGAAGGCGGGGCGTTAGTGACAGACGCAAAAGAATCACTGGATTCTATTCCGGCCTGATCGAGAACCGACAGATGGATAGCCGTGCCGTGACAGGGTGCGTTGAACATTTCCACTGAGAGGATGGGAGGTAGCCACTGACAACGGTGAAACCCTTGCATAAGCTTGCCATGGAAAGGAGTAAGAAGGATTGGATGAAGACAGTAGGAAAGCAGAGAGACGGAAGGGAAGGCATCTTCATACGCTTATCTGAAGTTCCTACCAATGAATTACATAAGTACCTCTATCTTTATCTTTATGCTTTATTCGTATATCACTATACCCATTTGAGTCTGCCTGACTAAGATTTACAAGGTGACCATAGCTTGCTTCATACCAACAATCTCCGTGGGATCGACCCTTACTCGCGTAAGGTTTATTACTTGGACGACCCAGTGCACTTGCTGGTTAGTTGTGCAAAGTTGTGTTTATGCCATGGTATTGAGCACCAAGTTTTTGGGGCCATTACTAGGGATTATTTTAGTTGTGAAAAGTAGTGATCACAATTTCGCACACCAGTTAGTGACAGACGCAAAAGAATCAATGGATTCTATTCCGACATGATCGAGAACCGACAGCTGAATAGCCGTGCTGTGACAGAGCGCATTGAACATTTTCACTGAGAGGACGGGACTGTAGCCACTGACAACGGTGATGCCCAACATACAGCTTGCCATGGAAAGGAGTAAGAAGGATTGGATGAAGACAGTAGGAAAGCAGAGAGACGGAAGGGACAAAGCATCTCCATACGCTTATCTGAAGTTCTCACCAATGAATTACATAAGTATCTCTATCTTTATTTTATGCTTTATTCATAAATCATCCATAACCATTTGAATCTGCCTGACTGAGATTTACAAGATGACCATAGCTTGCTTCATACCAACAATCTCCGTGGGATCGACCCGTACTCGCGTAAGGTTTATTACTTGGACGACCCAGTGCACTTGCTGGTTAGTTGTGCGAAGTTGTGATAAAAAGTTGAGATTGCAATTGAGCGTACCATGTTGATGGTGCCATTGATGATCACAATTTCGTGCACCACCCATACACAATATCTCAATACCCAAACATCATAGAACAATAAGTTACACTAGGGTTGAGAATCTTACCACACCCAAGGTCCAAGGAGACAAGATTAACCTTCTCCTTCAAGAGAGTTGGGTCCTATAACATCAAAGAGCCCAAAATCTCAACATTTTTGCTCATGAAACTCGAAAACAATGCTGGAAATTCGAAGAGCAAAACGTGGCTTACCTCAAGATTGATTGTATGGGTTTTGTAGAGCTCTCCGCGGTGAACACGTAGCCGCAAACGGAGCGGCAATCGGAGCTCTAGATCAAAAGTTATGGTGGTTTGAAGATCAAGTGAGAGAAAGAACTTGAGAGAGTGTTCTTCCTCCCCTCTCTTCAATTTTCAGCGTGTAATAGTGTTGTGTGAGGAGAGAGAGTGCTGAAAACTAGGGTTTTGGTTTAGTTATGTTGGGCCAAGGGCCCACTTTGGGTTTGGTTGGCCCGATTTGGCCCGTTCGGTCCAATCTTGGTTCGAATTCTATAAAATTGGTACCGAAATTCTCGTCTCAATCTCCTCTATCACATTTAGACATAAAAATTGCATTTAGGGCTTTCTAGAATAAATTCTCATTTATGAGTTAATTAGCCGTTAATTAACCGGGTTTTACATTAATCCTCCTAATTTGAATGATGTTACTAATTCTAATCCTCCTAGTTCTAACGACATTTCATGTTATGTTTTAAATTTGGAAGATATTTAAGATTTATATTAGACTATAATTATATTTTATGATGTTTATTTATAATTTATTTATTATTTTATTTTAAAATGGTTCTTTTGGTTGAACCGGTTAGACCTATGAACCAATGAACCAGTAGTTAGAGTGGTTTGATGACTAGTCCGGTTTTTTAAACCTTGGTCAAAACTTAACTAAATTCACAATATTTCTAGCAGAATATATTAACGTATTTATACTATTGTATACATCTATAAGGGTATCATATATATTGATATTTAAATCTCAAAGCATGTCATTGTATGTAACGTTAAGCATTATACATTTATTTAAAAATATATGGAATTAAGTTATATTTCACCAAGATTTAAAAAATGAGTGTTAATTATTGCATTAAAATAAATGATTTCTTCAATAACTATACATATGAATTAGAATAATCCTAAAAATAATGCACTTACATTGATATAGTAAATGAGTACAACCTAATATTTTAAATCTAACCTATCTTAACAACTTAAATCTTCTAGCTAAAACTAATAATTAAATCTAACTCAAACATAATACTAATTATCAACTAAAACACAAATTAGACATAGGGACATATAATCAAAGCATTTGGCATGCAAAAGCATCAAACAACAAGAAATAGCAGAACCAAGTATTTCTTTAACATTAATTCACACAAATCAGTATCAATGACACAACAATCAGCAACACATAGAAATTCAGCAGAAAATCAATCAATCTTGTCCAAACAAATTCAAATTCAGAAAATATAACAACATGTTGAACTATATATAAACTAACAACAATTCTAATTAGAAAAATCCAAATCCATATTTAAATCATCTAACTAACTAAAAATAATGATAACCAATTTTACTTATTAACGAGAAATTAATATATAACTAAATCCTAAATTAACTTAAACAGAGAAAAAGAGTGATCATGGAACTTGAGCTTCGAGCAGAGCAAGAAGAACTCAGGAGAAGGAGATGCAATGGTAGCAACAGTTGATGCTGGTAGAGCACTGTGACGGTGCTCGAGGAAGCTCTAACGGCGAGGCGAACAGAGAAGGAGAGAAGGTTTTGCGGCTGACGCTGGGTTCCGTAGGGGAGAGAATGAAAGAAGGAGCTGGTTTCGATAAAGGGGAGAGAAGGCGGCAAAAGGGGGTTACAGAGGCGCTGTCGGTGACGGCGGGCTAACGAAATGACAGGGAGATGATTAGAGAGAATGGGAGAAAAGAAGGTAGAGAGAAAGGGGGATTCGAAATGAAGGGGGAGAGGATTCACGCTTTGAATTTTAGGGCTAGTTACCGTCGGATTTACTGGCAGATAAATCTAACGATAATATTTTACACGTGACCAAAACGCTGCGTCACACTAAATTGAGTTACATTTATCCGCCAGTAAATCCGACGGTTACTAATCCACGCCAAGTTTCCCATTTTTCCTCTAATTATTACCAGCAAATTTACCATCGGAATAGCAAATCCGATGGTAAAAGTTTGACACGGTGAAATAGTTCCCATTCTGCCTGTAAATCCAACGGTAAATCCAATGGTAACACGCGACGCTAAATCCACCAGTAAATCTGACAGTACGCAACACTTTTTCTTGTAGTGTATGCCTCTCTACCATGCATGTGAGGACCTTGTTATACCCCTCCTCAGTTAGATGTAGCTGATGACCTAGGTTTTGAAGGCTTTGGGTAAGAATGTGAACCTACTCCCATAAATCGACATCCTCGAAATTGGCAGGGATGGTAGCTGAGTGTACAACTCAGATGCGGTCTGGAATTACACCACATCAGGATGGATGATGGGAGCAGAAGAGTTTTTGCCATCCTCCCCACTCTACTAAGATTGCTGAGTTGCAGTCTCTAAATTCTACGTATTCAAAGAAAATATGATTCCTCTTCTCAATCCCATTTCTTATTATTCCCTCTAGTAACATTTTAAAATTCTAATAATTATTATGCCTAAGTCGCCTAGCTACTTTATACAAAGTCATATATACATGGTCTTAATTAATTAATTAAGCTCATCTATAAAGCAAGGTTCAACTTGTGTATCTACATTAGATTTCATATCTAATAAAACAACCATTATGTTCTAAAATTTTGTTTTTGAAATGATAATGTATTCTAATTCCAATATTTAAAATTTGTTCATAAATTTTTTAAATATTAAAAATTAACAAGTAAAAAAATAAAAAAAGAGTGAAATAGAAAAAAGATGAGGACAACCTACCTGAAGGAGAGAAGAGAGACGCAGTTCCGATGATAGAGGGAGCAACAACGATAACGACATCCACGGCAGCGACAGAGGGAGTAGCTCCATTTCACGCAATGAAATGAGATATAGCTGAATCAACGCAGTTGTTGGAGGAGATTGGAAGGGGATGGCACTGGGAGAGGTTGGCCGAAGGGGCTACTGCTGGTGGTTACAGGGGAGAGAGAAAGAGAAAGGAGAGTGGTGGAGAGAGGATAGGATTCGAAAGTGAGAGAGGAGGGCTGCGCGCTTTGAATTTAGGGCAACCTTACTTTCGAATTTATCAGCGCTTAATTTTCGTGATGGTAAATCTGACCCTAATTTTTGCTAGTAAATCTGACCTTAGTTTTCACGCCTCTTTTTTTTTCTCCAGTTATTACCAGCAAATTTACTATTAGAAACACAAATCCGACAGTAATACTTTGACCTGACAAATTTATTGTCTCAACCACCAATAAATTCGACAGTAAAATTGCTGCTAATGTGCGAGGCTAAATTCAACAAAATATCCGAAGATATTAAGCATTTTTCCTGTAATAGGTGTCTCAAATATGTTTTAAAAAAACTAATATAAAGTTTTTGAACTCACTCTAATGTTTTCTTAAGGATACAAGTTTCAAGATTTAAAAAAGGTTTTTAAGTTCTTAATTTAAATTTAAAAAAGTTTAGAGACATGATTCCAATCCTTTACTTGTGCAATTTTACCAATTTCACAAAATTCATCCACATAAATATATGCGTAAAATCACGCTTTTTTTTTCGTTCTTCTTCTTCTTTCACTTCCTATTTGTTTTACTCTCACTGTGTTTCTTCTCACTTTTTTTTTTGTTTTATTATTGATATAAAATAATTTCCTATGTCTATATATGTTTTTATTAAAGAAATGAATTATTTCATTTAAACATTTTTAAATTTAATTGAACATAAGCATAACAAAGAAATGCCATAAAAAAAGAACACAAATTATTTTGAACCATTCAGAATTTTTTAAGTTGAATTATATAGAAGAATAATAAGGCAAAAACTTTAGCTCAAGAATACTGAAATTTTAGATAATTAACACAAAAATAAAAGTTGAGTAACACCAAAATTGTTTTAAATTATGCATATCGATCTTTTAATTGAATGAAGAAAAGGAAAGCACTTAAATTTTTGTTGAAAACCTAGAAAATTCTAATTGAATAATATAGAAATGTAACATGAATAGAAGAGCAAAGTTTTATGTGTTATTCAAGTTGAATTTCTACTTTTTTTTTTCCCTATGCTTCTCTTTAAAAAGTTTGTTAAAAAATTTATGTGTTTTCCATCACAAAATTTGTATTTATCGTCGATAAATTTCTGTGTTTCTTTTCAAAAAATTCTGTGTTTACGTTTTTAAAAATATTCTGTTTATAATAACAAATTTATGTGTTTGTCATCAATAAATTTTTGTATTTTCTTGCTATGCTTCTCTTAAAAAAAATTATATTTTTATCATCACAAAATTTCTATATTTAACATTAATAAACTTATTTGTTTTCTTCCTATGGTTATATTCAAAAAGTTGTGTTTACCTTCAAAAACTTTTCTTTGTTTATTATCACAAAATTTCTATATTATCACCAATAAATTTTTGTATTTTTTTATGCATTTTTTTCTTCGTGTTTTTCAAATTTTTAGTTTTTTTTTCCTCTTCTTTCTTTCTAGTTTGTTATAAGTTTTGTTACAATTATAAAAAAAAAAAAATACAAACAGTAAAGACATGCAAGAAGAAATATAGAAGAAAGAAAGAGAAGATGAAAAAAAAAGATAGGTCACTTAATAGTATAATAAGTATAACAAAACTTAGCTGAATTCGATTACTAAAAACACTTCATCACACAGTATTTCCATTATTTTTATATGTTAATTGCATAATTCAATTGAGATTTTATAATTTTCGTATGACAAGTTAATACATTTATTGAATTATGAAAGTGTACTTCTGATATCATTCAACAATATACTTTTTTTTTTTGGTCATGATTCAACAATATACGAAAGGCAAATGTAAAACATCACGAAGTTTTTTGTAATTTTTGTTCTTAATTTAAAAAACAAATATCCACTTTTACAAACAAATTTCGCAACTTCCAAACATTAAACAATTTTTCTCCATAAAACACTATTATATTGTTGCAAGCTAAAAATGTTTCTAAAGAAAAATTCTCCTCTTCCTAACTTGATACACATGAAATCTTTTAAAAAACACCTACTCCCATCTTTCCATTATTATTATGAAAATCCTTGGAGATCAACAACTTAGTATTTTTTGTTATTATTTAACTAACATAAATACTAAATTGTTATTTTATTAATTTATGTATGCAAATTTTAAAAAACATAAATACAAATTATATTAATTCATAAGTGGAAATTGTATTAGTTCATGTATATAAAACTCTAATAAATATATGTATAAATTATATACTTCTTGTATACAAAATTATAAATATAAGTATAAATTATTACTGACTAAATACTAACAGAAAATAATAATGTTTACTAGCCATATAGCATCGCTATATTATTATTTTTTGATAAAAAAATCCTTATTTGACCAAACTGGCCAAAGAAAAAAAGCACACCTTACTCCCATAGAACATTATATTAGTATGATTTTGAAACAATGGAGTATTCTTCTTGGCCATTTTACAATAAAGTTACAAGTTCACACTTCATTTCATGTCACTCCACTCCAAGCAATCAGAACCAGTCCATACATTTTCAATAGAAAAATAAAAGAAATGAAATAAAAATTTTACACGCATTAAAGTCATTCAAATGGCCACCCAGAATACTCCGTGTGATGACTACTATCGGGGAATGATGGTGTTGGTGAGCTGCTTCGGGTTGCTCTATCATTGCTGCTAGAATTAGAACTGCGGAAACGCCACAAAAATGAAAACGGATTTCGCCTTCCCTGGTTCTCCCTACCACTCCTACCACTGGTGCTGCCACTAATGTTACCTCTACTTCGGCCATTCGAGCCTTGGTTACCACTCAATCCTTGTGGTGGCAATTCTTGACGGCAAACAGGGCAGGAGTTATGCTGGACCAACCATGGAACGATACAATCCGAGTGGTACATATGGTTACATGGCATTTGTCTTGCTTCAGTCCCTACCTCAAATTTATCTTTGCACACCGGACAATGTGAATCCGAACGAAGATGCCTCTGTGTAACTTTGATAGTAGGCATTGCATCTATAGAGGATCTGGATGCAGGTGGAGGTCCTTGGCGAGTATTAGCTGAGAGCTGTTCAAACAGTTCTTCAAGTCCAGGACCAATAAAATAATCACCTGTGTTGCCTCGTGTAAGACCAATACCTGGAGTCCCATTAAAGAGAGCCTCAAAACCACCATGTCCAGATAATCTAAAAGGAATTTGACCACCAAATATCAACAAAGGAGCAAAACCTGCCCCATGCTCCGAAATAGATTCCGACTGTGCCCTGATATCATGACTATGACTTCTGTCTGCCATTTGCTGCCGCATAAAGGAAGAGAAAGTTTCCATAAGTCCAAATCTTTGGTCATGCTCTTCATTGTTATCTAGTCCAAAGAATTCCAGAGGGTTAACATGCACCATATCATTAAGTTCCTGAATAAATCCCTCATTACAGCTAGGGCAAACCGCATCTCGCCATCCCAGTCGAATTGGCCTCCTGCAACTGTAACACCAATGAGTGTTCCTGCTGCTTGACATCCTCTAGTTTATTCTCGATAGCTGCAATTCCGCAATAGACCAACTCCAATGCTCCTTTGCAGTAAAGGGCAATCTTTAACTGTTATAACAGCATGATGCTAATATAAAGCAGCCAAAAAAAAGAGAAAAAAATAGAAAGGAAGGCAAAAAAGTTTGATATCAGTATAGGACTCAGGCTCAGGCATTTAAATCGTATACAGTAACCACCAAACTATCTACATATCTTCTTTCCATACCAAATAAACAGGAATGAGCAGACGTCACTATGTTAATTGTCTCTATTAGTCTCTGCACTCACTATGTACACAGATAAAGCACCAATGATTTATATTATTTAAGATACATCTATTCAAGTTTATCAATGATCTATATAATTCTCAATCCTGATACCGTTCGCTCAAAAGCACATGGGCAAGGGAACATGAGCTGAACAAATGAAGGCAGCCTCTACGATTTTATTCATTCAACCTCTACTATGTAACCTAGCAGAAAAACCAACAGAATAAACTCCAACCTCCCTAGATAAATAATTTAAGTTGGAATTTGTCACAACTTTGAAGCCTATAATTTGTGCTGTTTACTAGGAAACTGGTCCAGCACTTACAAAACAGAGGTCATTTATGTATCATTTATTCCAATAACTTAATGATATATAAACCCTCCACATAGGATTCTCCCACATTTAAGAAGCAAGAACAATGGTGAAAGGGTAATAAATGGACATCCTAACTGAAAAGTAGTAAGGGTCGAAGAAAAACGGGAGCAGAGGGTGTGTATGAATATATATTTTAGAAGCAAACTTAGAAGATATCCAGAGTATGATATGTTTCCCCTTTAAAAGTCAAAACAATTCCAGAGAAAACTAAAGGAGATTTACCAGTCAGAATTTACATGAAACATCAGCCTTAATCATCATAAAGTGTAATCATCTAAAAGACAAAACACTAACAAATTAGTCCATAAAAGATATATCTTAGTCTGTGGTACTCAACTGATGTTATTCCTATTGAGCTTTGTTAGTATTGACGTAACACTTTAAGAACTATCTCCTGATCATATTGATCTTTCTATAGAAGCTAATTTGTAAGTATACTAATCATTTGGAGACTAATTTATAAGGGCACTGACATCTATCTTAAACTAAATTGCCAAAGTCTTGAATTTTGGGACTGAAATTGGTAGTTATCTCCATTTCGTATACTACACATACCCCGCAAGCTTATTTTACTATCACCAGATTCCAAGCAAATAGCTTCACAAGAATATTATATATGCAAGAAATGGCTCTTGGAATTCCCTCAGATTCAACATCTTTTCCCTCCATATCTAGGTTTAAAATTATATTAATATGACTATATTTGGTTCCTAAGAAGCAAACAAACACCATCGATTGCAATCTTCAAATGTGTAGAAATCATGGCATTTTTAGTAACAAAATTAAAAACAAGAAAGAAAGGGCAAGATCTAACATCCTCAAAAACAAATGAGGAATGTAGCTATCTAAGCATTACAGACAAGAATCAAGGAGAAATGCAAGGTGAAAAAGATGCGATGAAATGAAAAAGTGATATACCATTAACTTTATCATGATCGTATAAATAAATAATGGAAAAAAAAATCAACGTACTAGAGTCAAAAAGATGGTTGGAGAAGGACACGTTGATGTGTGAACGGAGAAGAAAGGAAAAGTCTTTGAAGGTTGGAAAACCCTAAGACTAAGAGAGTGACGCAGTGATGAGTGGGGAGAGAGGAGAGTGCAAAGAGAAGGAGAACCGACATCTTGTTGAGCTGGCACCCGCAAACATACAATTTATCCACTGTACCATAATTATCACAACCAAACTGGTAATTCATCCAGTCATGCGATGAGTTATTAATTTATGTGGTTGATTTGGTTATAATTAAATAAAAATAAAAAATTATAAAAATAAAATTAAAATTAAAAATTAAATAAATATTTTTAAAAATATATTAGTAATAATTAAATATTAATTTTTAGATATAATTTATAATATAAAAATATATAATAAATTAGTTATTAATATAAAATATTTTTTTAATTTAAATGAATAAAAATACAAAAACAAAAAATAACACAATCAATATCAATATATCAATATATTTGTATATTATGTGTTGTTACTTATTTAGTATTTATGTCAATCTATACTTAAAAGATAAAAAAATAGAAATTCATTCATGATTTATTATATATATCTTTTTTGTAACATACATTAATGAGATATGAGATAGCGTACTGGCAAGCGAGAGGTAGAGGTGTGTATGGTCCAGCCTGACTCGAAGACCTGGCCCGGTTCCGAACATTTTAGGGGCTAATTTGGTGTGATTTTACCGGGTTTATGGTTGGGTAAGAGTCTCAAAAATAGGCCCAGTCATTATTTCGGATCGAGTCCGGCTCATGGTTCGGGTCACCCCGAAATCGACCCGGTGGCCCGGTCATCATACACAATTAATATTTTGTGTTATTAGTTATGGATAATGGCTATTTTTATGTGGAATTTATGTATTGTAAACCTTAATATTTCTGTTATTAGTTATTATAAGACTATAAGTTAATGTTTTATGTTTAAAATGCATAAGATTTTAGACTAATTAATGCATAATATTGTGTTATTTGTATTTATTTAAATATTTGGTGTTATTAGACAATATTAATATTGATTATGGTTATGTTTTAATTTTAGAGAAGAGTTGGTTCTTGTTTTATTTTTCTAAGGGAATTTTACCATGTCAAATAATGGTTGGAGTATTGAAAATTTGGATATTTTCACATGCTAGCTTATAAGAAGGTATCAAGGTAATATAATGTTAACGGCCCAGTTTTTACCCGATTTTTACTCGATATAATCGTGGCCCGAAAGTGTATAGGTTTCATCGGGTCTAAGGTTGGGTTCGGATCTAATAAATATGCTCGGTATATATTTCAGACCGGGTCTGGATCACATCAAACCCGGTTTCACCCGGCCCATGCACACCCCTAGGGGGAGGTGCGTTATGCACTCTGCTTTATGTTCGAACCTCTCCATCAACATTTTTGGAGTTGCAGTGGACGCGCTCCTACGATATGATAGTTTGGCGGCACGCGCGCGAACTGATTGGTTTTCAACAGATTTGACCACCGTTGACCAGTTCAATTACAAGTACGGTCTAATTCACTAATAGAATCGGCTAAATTACCAGTTCATCGATTTTTCAATCGAACCGGTCAATCTGGTGTGGTTCTGATAACTATGCATTATATCATCTACTTTATTGCAGTCTCTTTGCATAATTTTATAATATTTTTATATTTAGATTTTTTTTATTTAAGTTAAATAATTATATTATTTACGGAAATCCATAAAACAGTGCATTTTCGAAAATGCACAATATACCACATCTCGCTGTGACCCAAAAGTAGTTATAAGTATATCTCGACGACTGAATACTTGAGATATGATACACGATTATCGGATATACTCGGGATGCAGCACAGATGGCTAAACGGGTACTGAGTACCTGAGATACAGTAAAAAAATGGGTCACAGTACTCGAGTTATGATCATAATGATAAATGTGATCATAATACCCTCATATGCCTATATATAATGGTTGCAGTCAAGATCTTCATTCATTTTAAGTATTTTTTTAAAATTTAGTTAGCTTTTAACATCTTTAGTTTGAGTATTTGAAGTAAAACCCCCCTTTTCCCATAATATATGCGCGATAAAAATATTAACCGACTAAATGCGACGTGGCACATTGCCGAAGCACTGGATTTCAAAGTTAGTTTTTGTTTATTTTCTTTTGTTTTGAGTAATTAATTAGTTTATATATTTAGACTCTATTAAGTTAGTCAACATGTTAGGTATTTTGAGTTATAATTAGAAGTTTTGTTAAAAAACTTACCTAGTTTATTCAACATATTAGAATAAAAAGATATAAGTAGTTAGAGTATATGTTAATATATTTAGACATATTTTTTATTTAATTTAAATAAATATATTTAAGGGTGTTTTTGGATCGGATCATATCCGTAGATCCACGATGAATATCCGTATCCAATCTAAAAATTGCGGATACAATCTGATCTGCAGACTGATCGAATTAGATAGGATCTGATCCGCATCTTTCAAGAATCGGATCGTAGATATCTGCTCCGTATCCGTATATTTGATCTGCAGATCTGCATATCCGCACAATAATTAATATATATATATTCGTTACTTTCAGCCTTTTTGGAATTCAATTCACCCTTACCTAACCCTAATCTCGCACTTCACGAGTTAACGGTGTTGCAACCAGCAACCATTCACTCCTAAGTCCCAATCTCTCACCCACCCTCAAAGAGACCAAACCACTCATCGGCCACTCCGTCTTCCTGACCACCGTCGGAAGTTGCTCGGTGGAGATCTCATGATGTTCCTCCTTCTTCGTGGCGTGCTTCCTTTCAGAGCTGTTCCTCGCGAAGACGCATTGTCAGGTTTGTCCCCTTCGTCGCGTTTTTGCTTGTTGCCGCTACTTTCTCCGTGACTATGGTTCGTGGTTTGCGGTTCAGACTTCTCGCCGCCTCACTCGCAATCTCGTCGCTTGGCTCCATCGGCTTGGTATCATCCGTTCTCTGTTCTTGACTTCCTCTGTTCTCAGTTCTTGCCATATCACCGTCCTCCATTTTCAGAATCAACATCTTCTGCTTTGTTGAATCATAGTTTAAGACTTCAGGTAATTTTTTTATGAACATCATTTGAATTTTGTGAATAATGCTCTATTATTCTTATTTTTTTAAATAATTATGCTCTTGTTAATATTTATTTGAGTTATATGAGATGCTGCTATTCTGACTTATGAATTCTGAGGGTTTTAAATCTAAGTTGCTGGTATGGTTTGTTTGTTTGTAGGATTGTTGATGAGCAGATATTTTATACGCTTTTTGGCATTGTTTTCATATATTTTTAGTATGTTTTATTTAAGTTTTATTATATTTTCATAGATTTTAGTGTAAAATTCACATTTTTGGATTCTACTATGAGTTTGTGTGTTTTTATGCAATTTCCGGTATTTTCTAGCTGAAATTGAGGAGTTGGAGCAAAAGTCCGATTCAGAGGCAGAGAAAGCACTGTAGATATTGTCCGGATCTGACCTCCTTGCACTCGAAAGAGCTTTTCTAGAGCTAAAGAAATCCAAGTGGAGCGTTCTCAACGGCTATGAAAAACTAACATCCAGGGTTTTCCATAAATATATAATAATTTATACTTTGCTTTAGAATTGAAGGCCCAAAACTGGCGTTCAACGCCAGCCTCCTGCCCTATTCTAGCGTCCAGCGCCCAAAGGAGAAGAGACCAGCGTCCAATGCCCATAAAAAACCTCCTAGCCAACGTTCAATGCCCTAGAGGCCTCCTAGCATGTGAATCTCAATCAAGCTCAGCCCAAACACACACCAAGTGGACCCCATAAGTAGATTTTAGCACTAAAAGACTGTTTTACCCTTTTTATGTAATCCTTAATCATTAGTCTAGCATTTATTTGAGAACTTTTGGACTCTAAATAGTTTTGTTCAGCCTATTTTCGAATTACACATTGTATTTTCTATTAGTATGAGTTTCTAAACCTCCTAGGTTGAGGGGAGGAGCTCTGCTGAGTTTTATAGATTAATAAAGTACTACTGTTCTTTCTGAATTCGTGTTTGATTCTCTATTCTAAGACGTATCTTTGTTCTTCATTCTAAGACCGCGTGTCTGACAACCACCCGTGTTCTTCTTGGGTTTGTGTGACTACGTAATTGAAAAGAATTGAATCACTAGCTTGATTATACATCTCTTAGACAGCTAATCCACGACTTCGTTGGGGACTTCTCGAGACACCAGTTCAGCCGACTGGTACACGAAATTGAAAATCACAATTCTTGATAATTCCGCACAACTAACCAGCAAGTGCACTGGGTCGTCCAAGTAATACCTTACGTGAGTAAGGGTCGATCCCACGGAGATTATTGGTTTGAAGCAAGCTATGTTTATTTTATTAATCTTAGTCAGGATGCCAATAAGGTTATTTGGATTTAATTGTAAGAAGTAAAAGTGTTTGGAATAAGTAATTGTTACTTTATTAATGGAGAATATGTTGGAGTTTTGGAGATGCTTTGTCCTCTGAATTCCTGCAATGTAATATTCAACTCAATTGTTTGTAAAGTTCCATCCATGGCAAGCTGTATGTAGGGTGTCACCATTGTCAGTGGCTACTTTCCATCCTCTCAGTGAAAACGGTCTAGATGCTCTGTCACAGCACGACTAATCAGCTGTTGGTTCTCGATCATGTTGGAATAGGATCCATTGATCCTTTTGCGTTTGTCATCACGCCCAGCAATCGCGAGTTTGAAGCTCGTCACAGCCATTCAATCCTTGAATCCTACTCGGAATACCACAGACAAGGTTTAGACTTTCCGGATCCTCAAGAGTGGCCGCCATCAGTTCTAGCTTATACCATGAAGATTCTAATTAAGGAAGCTAAGAGAAGCTCATTCAATCTGATGTAGAACGGAGGTGTTTGTCAGGCACATGTTCATGGGTTGAGGAATGTGATGAGTGTTACGGATCATCACCTTCTTCATAATTAAGCGCGAATGAACATCTTAGATAGGAACACACACGTTTGAATGGAGGAATAGAAACAATTGCATTAATTCATTGAGACGCTGCAGAGCTCCTCACCCCCAACAATGGAGTTTAGAGACTCATGCCGTCAAAGTGTATAAAATTCAGATCTGAAAAATGTCATGAGATACAAAGTAAATCTCTAAAAGTTGTTTAAATAGTAAACTAGTAACCTAGGTTTACAGAAAATGAGTAAACTATGATAGATAGTGCAGAAATCCACTTCTGAGGCCCACTTGGTGTGTGCTGGGGCTGAGACTTAAGCTTCTCACGTGCCTGGGGCTGTTTTGGGCGTTCAACGCCAGGTTGTAACCTGTTTCTGGCGTTGAACTCCAGCTTGTAACCTGTTTCTGGCGCTGGACGCCAGACAGCAGCATGATACTGGTGTTGAATGCCAGTTTACGTCGTCTATCTTCACACAAAGTATGGACTATTATATATTTCTGGAAAGCCCTGGATGTCTAATTTTCAACGCCGTTGAGAGCGCGCCAATTGGACTCCTGTAGCTCCAGAAAATCCATTTCGAGTGCAGGGAGGTCAGAATCCAGCAGCATCAGCAGTCCTTTTTCAGCCTAACTCAGATTTTTGCTCAGCTCCCTCAATTTCAGCCAGAAAATACCTGAAATCACAGAAAAACACACAAACTCATAGTAAAGTCCAGAAATATGATTTTTGCCTAAAAACTAATAATATTCTACTAAAAACTAATTAAAACATGCTAAAATCTACATAAAATTACCCCCAAAAAGCGTATAAAATATCCGCTCATCACCGACGTATGGGGAGATTAGAGTCTTTGTGGTAGAGACTAAAACCAAAGGCACAACCTTCTCTGATCTGGAAGATTCGACATTCTCTGTGGCATTTTGAGTAGGATCACTAAGGAGAATGAATTGCATGAGCTTCTCCCTCAATCAGAATAGATCTACACTAACCCTGGGGTTGAGATCTGTAAGAGCATTGGCGACCTCTCAACCAGCGCTGATCACATATAGCTTGCCATAGAAGAAATCACTCACAGTTGAAGAAGACAGTAATACCGGATTAATCCAGAAGAATAAAGCATCTCCAAGCCTTAAACATCTTCTTATCATTACAAACATATCAACCTAGTTAAGTTCTCTATATTTTCTTTTTATGCGTTTAAACAAATCCAATGACTCTTTTATCCACCTGACTAAGATCTACAAGATAATTGTAAGAACCGGAGTTTTCACGAAAAATCGCTTAACTAGAATAGAATAATTTAATTACCCGAAATAGGTTCGAAAATATAATTTTTTTTAAAATATACATGTGAGATTTGGATTCAGTGGATTTTTCTCAGTGGAAAAATGTTCTCTTTTGAAAATTTTAGCGAAAAAATACATACTGATAGATTAGTTGGCAGTTTCGGCTTAAGTTTGTCCAGTACTGCGTGAGAGAGAGTGAAATAGTAGGAAACCTTAGAAAAGTTTTTGAAATAGCAAACCGCACACTTATCCTAAAGGTTTGGCCCAAAGTTGGGCCAAACGAACCAAAAACGTTACACGGTTGGATATAAAGCAATAAATGAGCCTAAGAAGCTCATTTCAGCACCAAGAGAGAGAGTGAGAACTCGAGTTAAGCCCCACTTTGGTCCCTGAGATTGGCGAGTTGCACTAATTTAGTCTTCGAGATCCTAATTGCACTAAATTAGTTTCACAGATTCGAAAAAATACACCACATTAGTCCTTCTCCCAATTTTCGTCACCGGAGCACTGACACCGTCAGTGACGTGGCCAGTTCTTGCCACGCTGCACCCATCAACGGTTAGATGACATGGCAATAAATTGGATTAGCTCCAATTTAATCCTTGTCCCCTTTTATAACCAAGATTTCTGCCCTAACTTCTTCCTCTTCTTCCTTGCTGTGCAGCTTTTCCTGGTTCTTCGTCTTCTTCCTTACTGTGCAGCTTTTTGGGTTTAGGATCATGAGTGCAAGTGGGAGCCAGAGTTCCATGTGGTCAAACAGAAGGATCTCCAGAGGAACCAGTAGAGCATCGAGTGTTCCAGAGTGGTGAGGGTGTAGTTGCCGCCCTGTTCTCCGGTGGTCCACAATAGAGGCTAACCCTAACAAGTCATTTTTTGGGTGTCCTAACTATAATGTCAGTGGAAAGAGGTGGTGTGGTTTGTTTGTCTGGGCTAACATTGGAGAAAAAGGCATCGGTGGAAGGGTGATTGCTACTGAGAATGTTGATAAACTGAGAGTCAATTTAGCTTGGAGAATTGGAAAGTTAGAAGCTGAAGTTAGGACCCATAAATTGTACATGTTATTGTTGGTTCTGTTTATAATGTTTGTTTCTATTTTCATGTTGGTATTTAAGGTTTGAGGATGATTATGTTTTAATGTGATTAGGGTTATTGTAAAGTAGACAAAAGAAAAAGTGTCATTGTGAATTGTTTGAAGTTGGTAGTCTTGCTATAAATATAAACCAAGAACTATGTTTTTGTCATCCAACAAAATGATGGAAAAAATATTGTAACAGAGCATAAAAACATGATCATGCATGCGAAGGTGCTAATTCTGCCACCATTGGAACAGAGCATAAAAAGAAACCCCTAAACACAGTCCCACAAAACATCAAAACAAAACCCTAACACAAAATCAGCTTTAAAACTTGTGAACTGACAATATACAAAACACTTAACCATGATCAGCAAACATCACAGTATTCCATTAAATTTGAAAAAAAATTTTGATCCTCACTAACCTCAATGACGACACAGAATATCCCTGTAGTGGCAAACGAACTATTCCGACAACTGCACAGCAAACGTCGTGCTCCAATGGTCTCGAGAAATCCTATTGCAGCCACCTGTTACTATTTTGGGTCACTCATGGAAGATAAACTTTTTTTTCTCTGCATCACTCATGGAGAAGTAGAAGACGAAGAGTAGAAACAAAAAAGGGTGCCTAATGTTTTATTTCACATCACATACAAATGACGTCGTTCAAAGGGGTGTTTAACACCAAATTAGAAATGACGTCGTTTCATTCTGTCCAGCGTGTCAAGAACTGGCGATGTCACTGACGGCGTCAGTGCTGCGGTGACAGAAATTTGGAGAAGGACTAACATGGTGCATTTTTCGAATCTGGGGGGACTAATTTAGTACAACTGGGATCTCAAGGACTAAATCAGTACAACTCACCAATCTCAGGGACCAAAGTGGGGCTTAACTCGAGAGAACTCGGATAGGGAGAAGAGAGGAGAAGGAAGCCATTGTCGCTATTCATCTCCCTCTTCAAAGCTCCATAACTTTTGATCTGGAACTCCGATTGACGAGCCGTTTACGGCCACGCGAAGCTCTCATCGAGCTCTTTATTTTTAGCTAAACAAAGTAGTTAACAACTCGAATTTCATACTCCTCCTTTCAGCTCTAACAGATTTCACGTTTTTGGATATGTTATTTGAGTGGATTCTGTGGTTTTGGTTGTTTAGGTGGTCTCTAGTAGCGGATAATTGTTGGGCTTTGCCCCAATCCCCTTTGGATAAGGTAAAGTTCCTCATATACCCTTGTAGTGTTGTATGTTGTAGTTTCTAGGTTTTGATTTTGGTGATATATGTGTTGTTAGTTTGAGCTTTGGTGCTTTTTGGAGTTATCTTGGCTTTTTGGTGGTTTTGTGCATTGAGGATAATCGGCCAAGGTATGGTTTCGGTTTTCTCTATGTAATATATAATATTTCTGGAAACTTAGGCTAGTGGACCATAAGATAGGATTGAATGATGTTGGTGTATGCCTAATTATTTATGAAATTATGTTGTATGATGAAGAGGATTATAGGGAATGTTGGAATGTATAATATATGTTTATAATGCTTGTTGAAGGATATTGATGATTATGAAGTGTGATGATATATTAGGATGATGGTTGGTGATGATATTTGATGAGCGGATAATTTGTACGCTTTTTGGCATTGTTTTTAGTATATTTTTGGTATGATCTAGTTAGTTTTTAGTATATTTTTATTAGTTTTTAGTTAAAATTCACTTTTCTGGACTTTACTATGAGTTTGTGTGTTTTTCTGTGATTTCAGGTATTTTCTGGCTGAAATTGAGGGTCCTGAGCAAAAATCTGATTCAGAGACTGAAAAGGACTGCAGATGCTGTTGGATTCTGACCTCCCTGCACTCGAAGTGGATTTTCTGGAGCTACAAAAGCGCAATTGGGCGCGCTCTCAACGGCATTGGAAAGTAGACATCCTGGGCTTTCCAGCAATGTATAATAGTCCATACTTTGCCCGAGATTTGATGGCCCAAACCAGCGTGGCAAATCAGCCTCAGAATTTCCAGCGTTTAACGCTGGAACTGGCATAAAACTTGGAGTTAAACGCCCAAACTGGCATGAAAGCTGGCGTTTAACTCCAGAAAAGGTCTCTACACATGAAAGCTTCAATGCTCAGCCCAAGCACACACCAAGTGGGCCCGGAAGTGGATTTTTCTGTCATTTACTCATTTCTGTAAACCTTAGGTTACTAGTTTACTATTAATAGGATCTTTTGACATTGTATCTGTACCTCATGACACTTTACACGTTTCTTTGTATACTTCTTACAGCATGAGTCTCTAAACCCCATGGTTGGGGGTGAGGAGCTCTGCTGTGTCTTGATGGATTAATGCAATTACTACTGTTTCTTATTCAATCATGCTTGCTTCCATTCTAAGATATCACTTGTTCTTAACCCGGATGAATGTGATGATTCGTGACACTCATCATCATTCTCAACTATGAACGTGTGCCTGACAACCACCTCCGTTCTATCTTAGATTGAGTAGATATCTCTTGGATTCCTTAATCAGAATCTTCGTGGTATAAGCTAGAACTGATGGCGGCATTCAAGAGAATCCGGAAGGTCTAAACCTTGTCTGTGGTATTCTGAGTAGGATTCAATGATTGAATGACTGTGACGAGCTTCAAACTCCTAGCAGGCGGGGCGTTAGTGACAGACGCAAAAGAATCAATGGATTCTATTCCGGCCTGACCGAGAACCGACAGATGGATAGCCGTGCCGTGACAGGGTGCGTTGAACATTTCCACTGAGAGGATGGGAGGTAGCCACTGACAACGGTGAAACCCTACATACAGCTTGCCATGGAAGGAGCTTTGCGTGTTTGATGAAGAAGACAGTAGGAAAGCAGAGATTCAGAAGATGGAGCATCTCCAAAACCTCAACCTATTCTCCATCACTGCATAACAAGTACTTATTTCATGTTCTTTTGCTTTTCACAATCAACCCTGATAATTTCTGATATCCTGACTAAGATTTACAAGATAACCATAGCTTGTTTCAAGCCGACAATCTCCGTGGGATCGACCCTTACTCACGTAAGGTATTACTTGGACGACCCAGTGCACTTGCTGGTTAGTTGTGCGGGATTGCAAAAGTGTGATTGCAATTTCGTGCACCAAGTTTTTGGCGCCGTTGCCGGGGACTGTTCGAGTTTGGACAACTGACGGCTTATCTTGTTGCTTAGATTAGGACTATTTTATTTTTGTTGGTTTAGAGTCTTTTAGTTGAGTCTAGTTTCATATTTTAAGTTTGGTGTCAATTGCATGCTTTTGCTTTTCTTTTAATTTTCGATTTTGCATGTCCTTAGTCCCTTTTTAATCCGTAAAAATTCTAAGTTTGGTGTCCTCTTTGTGTTTTTCCCTTAAAAATTTTCGAAAATTAGTGTTTGATTTTCGAAAAATTTTAAGTTTGGTGTCATTTTGTTGTTTTTCTCTTTCCTCTTTTCAAAAATCAAATCTTTTTCATAAAAATTTTTCAATCATATCTTTCTAATTGCTAATCTCAAAATCTTTTTAATTAACTAATTGATTCACTTTCCAATTTGCTTTGATCTCATTTTCTTTTAATTTTCGAATTTTTTTTATTTTATTTTCCTTTTGTTTTTATTTTATTTTTCGGTTAATTCAAAAAAAAAACAAAATTATCTATTTGCAATTCATATCAGTTCCCTTTATCCACTATGGACCTAAGTGGGATTGATCAGTCCAGAAGGACTCTGGGGTCATATGCTAACCCCATTACAGCTGCATATGGGAGTAGCATCTGTACACCTCCCATCAAAGCAAGCAGCTTTGAGCTAAATCCTCAACTCATTATCATAGTGCAGCAAAATTGCCAGTATTCTGGTCTTCCACAGGAAGAGCCTACTGAGTTTCTGGCACAGTTCTTACAAATTGCTGACACAGTACATGATAAAGAGGTAGATCAGGATGTCTACAGATTATTACTGTTTCCATTTGCTGTAAAAGATCAAGCTAAAAGGTGGTTGAATAACCAACCTACAGCAAGCATAAAGACATGGAAACAGTTATCAGACAAATTCCTGAATCACTTTTACCCTCCAAAGAGGATGACACAGCTAAGGCTGGACATCCAAGGCTTTAAACAAGAGGATAATGAATCCCTTTATAATGCCTGGGAGAGGTATAGAGGTATGCTAAGAAAATGCCCCTCTGAAATGTTTTCAGAATGGGTACAGTTAGACATCTTCTACTATGGGCTTACAGAAAAAGCTCAGATGTCTTTAGACCACTCAGCTGGTGGATCTATCCACATGAGGAAGACAATTGAAGAAGCTCAAGAGCTTATAGACACTGTTGCTAGAAATCAACATTTGTACTCTAGCAATGAGTTCTCTCCAAAAGAGGAAGTCATGACAGTAGTCACTGACCCTAATCCTCAAGAACAGATGATTGAGCTTAATCAACAATTGCTCCTGATGACAGAACAGTTAGCAGAATTTAAAGAGATGCTCTATGAAACTAAAGTTGCTAACAAGAACATAGAACTGCAGTTGAAGCAAGCAAAACAGCAAATATCTAAACAGATAACAGAGGAATGTCAAGCAGTTCAACTGAGGAGTGGGAAGACACTGGATAACACTGTTCAAAAGAGCAAAAGGCCAAATAAGGAACAATTGACAGAGGATAACCAACCCACTGTTCAAAATCCCTCTGAGGACAGTAAGAGCCCAGAGAGGAACACTTTTGGCGTTCAAACGCCAGAGAGGGAAGGAAAGCTGGCGTTAAACGCCCATTCCTTGCCCAGTTCTGGCGTTCAAACGCCAGAAAAGGGAGAGAAGTTGGCGTTTAACGCCCAATCTTCACCCATTCCTGGCGTTCAGACGCCAAGGGAGGATCAGACACCTGAGAGTGCTGACAGTAATCCCTCTAACAAGGCTTCTTCAACCACTTCTGTAAGGAACAAACCTGCAGCAACTAAGGTTGAAGAATATAAAGCCAAGATGCCTTATCCTCAGAAACTCCGCCAAGCGGAGCAGGATAAGCAATTTGCCCGCTTTGCAGACTATCTAAGGACTCTTGAAATAAAGATTCCGTTTGCAGAGGCACTTGAGCAAATACCTTCTTATGCTAAGTTCATGAAAGAGATCTTAAGTCATAAGAAGGATTGGAGAGAAACTGAAAAAGTATTTCTCACTGAAGAATGCAGTGCAGTCATTCTAAAAAGCTTACCAGAAAAGCTTCAAGAACCAGGAAGCTTTATGATACCATGCACGTTAGAAGGCGCTTGCACCAAGACAGCCCTATGTGATCTTGGAGCAAGCATTAATCTAATACCTGCATCCACTATCAGAAAGCTTGGGTTGACTGGAGAAGTCAAACCAACCCGGATATGCCTCCAACTTGCTGATGGATCCATTAAACATCCATCAGGCATAATAGAGGATATGATTGTCAAGGTTGGACCATTTGCCTTTCCAACTGACTTTGTGGTGTTGGAAATGGAGGAGCACAAGAGTGCAACTCTCATTCTAGGAAGACCTTTCCTAGCAACTAGACGAACTCTCATTGATGTACAAAAAGGGGAAGTAACCCTGAGAGTCAATGAGGATGAGTTCAAGTTGAATGCTGTGAAAGCTATGCAGCATCCAGACACACCAAATGACTGCATGGGCGCTGACATTATTGACTCTTTGGTGGAAGAGATCAATATGACTGAAAGCCTAGAATCAGAGCTTGAAGACATCTTCAAGGATGCTCAGCCTGATCAAGAAGAACCACAGGAAATAAAGGAATTTTCGAAAATTCCTCAGGAGGAGGATAAGCCCCCCAAACCTGAACTCAAACCACTACCACCATCCCTGAAATATGCATTTCTGGGAAAGGGTGACACTTTTCCAGTGATTATAAGCTCTGCTTTAAATCCACAGGAAGAGGAAGCACTGATTCAAGTGCTAAGGACACACAAGACAGCTCTTGGGTGGTCCATAAGTGATCTTAAGGGCATTAGCCCAGCTAGATGCATGCACAAGATCCTGTTGGAGGATAATGCCAAACCAGTGGTCCAACCACAGAGGAGGCTAAATCCAGCCATGAAGGAGGTGGTGCAGAAAGAGGTCACTAAATTACTAGAGGCTGGGATTATTTATCCTATTTCTGATAGCCCCTGGGTGAGCCCTGTCCAAGTTGTCCCTAAAAAGGGAGGCATGACAGTGGTTCATAATGAAAAAATGAACTGGTTCCTACAAGAACAGTCACAGGGTGGCGTATGTGTATTGACTACAGAAGGCTCAATACAGCCACCAGAAAGGATCATTTTCCTTTACCATTCATAGACCAAATGCTAGAAAGACTAGCTGGTCATGATTATTACTGCTTTTTGGATGGCTATTCAGGTTACAACCAAATTGCAGTAGATCCTCAGGACCAAGAGAAAACAGCATTTACTTGCCCTTCTGGCGTGTTTGCCTACAGAAGGATGCCTTTTGGTCTGTGTAATGCTCCTGCAACCTTTCAGAGATGCATGCTATCCATCTTCTCTGATATGGTGGAGAAATTCTTGGAAGTCTTCATGGATGACTTCTCAGTATATGGAGACTCATTCAGCTCCTGTCTTAATCACCTAGCACTTGTACTGAAAAGGTGCCAAGAGACTAACCTGGTTTTAAACTGGGAGAAATGTCACTTTATGGTGACTGAAGGAATTGTTCTTGGGCACAAAATTTCAAGCAGGGGAATAGAGGTGGATAAGGCAAAGGTAGAGGTAATTGAAAAATTATCACCACCTGCCAATGTTAAGGCAATCAGAAGCTTTCTGGGGCATGCAGGATTCTACAAAAGGTTCATAAAGGATTTTTCGAAAATTGCAAAACCTTTGAGTAACCAGCTAGCTGCTGACACGCCATTTGTGTTTGACACACAGTGTCAGCAGGCGTTTGAGACCCTGAAAGCTAAGCTGGTCACAGCACCAGTCATCTCTGCACCAGATTAGGCATTGCCATTTGAATTAATGTGTGATGCCAGTGACCATGCCATTGGTGCAGTGTTGGGACAGAGGCATAACAAGCTTTTGCACGTCATTTATTATGCTAGCCGTGTTCTAAATGATGCACAGAAGAATTACACAACCACAGAAAAAGAATTACTTGCAGTGGTTTATGCCATTGACAAGTTTAGATCTTATCTAGTGGGATCCAAAGTGATTGTGTACACTGACCATGCTGCTCTTAAATACTTACTCACAAAGCAGGATTCAAAACCCAGGCTTATAAGATGGGTATTGCTTCTGCAAGAGTTTGATATAGAAATAAGAGACAGAAAAGGGACAGAGAACCAAGTAGCTGATCATCTGTCCCGAATAGAACCAGTAGCTGGGACGTCCCTCCCTTCTACTGAGATTTCTGAGACTTTTCCAGATGAGCAACTCTTTGCCATTCAGGAAGCTCCATGGTTTGCAGATATTGTAAACTACAAAGCTGTGAGGTTCATACCCCAGGAGTACAGCAGAGTGCAAAGAAAGAAATTAATTTCAGATGCCAAGTACTACCTATGGGATGAGCCATATCTCTTTAAGAGATGTGCAGACGGAATGATCCGCAGATGTGTACCCAGAGAAGAAGCACAAAGGATCCTATGGCATTGCCATGGATCACAGTATGGAGGACATTTTGGGAGTGAGCGAACAGCCACTAAAGTCCTCCAATGTGGCTTCTACTGGCCTACTCTCTATAAAGATTCTCGAGAGTTTGTGCGTAACTGTGACAGTTGCCAAAGAGCTGGTAACTTGCCTCACGGATATGCCATGCCTCAACAAGGGATATTAGAGATAGAATTGTTTGATGTATGGGGAATTGACTTCATGGGTCCATTCCCACCATCATACTCAAACACTTACATTCTGGTGGCAGTGGACTATGTATCTAAGTGGTAGAAGCAATTGCTACACCCACTAATGATACCAAGACCGTGCTGAAATTCCTCCAGAAACACATCTTCAGCAGGTTTGGTGTTCCCAGAGTACTAATCAGTGACGGGGGCACTCATTTCTGCAATAGACAGCTATACTCTGCTATGGTTAGATATGGAATTAGCCACAAAGTGGCAACTCCGTATCATCCACAGACAAATGGGCAAGCCGAAGTCTCTAACAGAGAGCTAAAAAGAATCCTAGAACGGACTGTGATAGCCCGAAGAAAGGATTGGGCAAAGAGCTTGGATGATGCTCTGTGGGCATACAGAACAGCATTCAAGACTCCTATAGGAACCTCTCCATACCAACTGGTGTATGGGAAGGCCTGTCATCTGCCCGTGGAACTGGAACATAAAGCCTACTGGGCAACAAGATTCCTAAACATGGATGCTCAGTTGGCTGGTGAAAAAAGATTACTCCAGCTAAATGAGCTAGAGGTGTTCAGACTCAATGCCTTTGAAAATGCAAAAATTTATAAGGAAAAGGCAAAGAAGTGGCATGACAAGAAGTTTTCAACCAGAGTCTTTGAACCAGGACAAAAAGTTCTGCTCTTCAACTCTAGGCTCAAATTGTTTCCAGGAAAACTTAAATCCCGGTGGAGGGGTCCGTATGTAATTACAGGAGTGTCACCATATGGATATGTTGAGCTTCAAGATATTGATTCTGACAAAAAGTTCATTGTTAATGGACAGAGAATCAAGCATTATCTTGAAGGCAATTTTGAGCAGGAATGCTCAAAACTGAGACTTGAGTGATTCTCAGTAAAAGTCCAGCTAAAGACAGTAAAGAAGCGCTTGCTGGGAGGCAACCCAGTCATAAGCAGGTTATATGTTTTGTTTTTACAAAGGCAAGTATCAAAAATGAAGGAATTTACAGAGTTACAGAAGGATTCAGCCCAAAAAGTAGAGAAAAAGAGCTTACTGGCGAAAAAAACGCCAGTAAGGGGCATTTTGGGCGTTTAACGCCAGTAGAGGTGCCATTTTGGGCGTTAAACGCCAGAATGGGCACCATTCTGGGTGTTTAACGCCAGGTGTGCAGCATCCTGGGCGTTTAGAAAAAACGCCCAGTGATAAAGGAATTCTGGCATTTAACGCCAGCCAGGGCACCTGGCTGGGCGTTAAACGCCCAAAAGGGGCAACAAATGGGCGTTAAACGCCAGAATGGGTGCCATTCTGGGCGTTTAACGCCAGAAAGGTGGGGGGACCACAATTTCGTTTTCAAATTCAAACTTTCCTTTTCTTACCCATACTTTTCTACAAAATCACACTTCAACCATTCATCATTCACTTTCAAATCTTCAAAAATCAAAACCATTCTTCAAATCTATTTCAAATCAACTCCAAATCTTATTCAAAAACTCACCCTTTTCTCAAATTCTCTCCATATCTTCTTAAATCTCTTTTCAATTTTTTCGAAATCTCTTCCCCCCTTATAAAAACACGTTCGGCCTCACCATTCCCCCACACTATTCGAATTTGCTCTTCTCCTCTCTTTTCTCCTTCCTTTCTTTTGCTTGAGGACAAGCAAACCTCTAAGTTTGGTGTGCTTTTCCGTGATCACTAAAGCCAAGATTCATCAAGATCATGGCTCCTAAGGGAAAACAAACCAATTTAAGAGGAAAGAAAGAGAATAATCCAAAGAATCTCTGGAATCAAGAGAAGTTCTTAACCAAAGAACATGAAGACCATTATCACAAAATAATGGGTCTGAGGTCAGTGATCCCGGAAGTGAAGTTTGATCTGAAAGAAGATGAATATCCGGGGATCCAAGAGCAAATTCGAAACAGAGGATGGGAAGTTCTAACCAATCCTAAGATAAAGGTTGGAAGGAATATGGTTCAGGAATTCTACTCAAATCTGTGGCTAACAGACAAGTAGAGAATGACTGGAACTGCTTACCATACCTACAGAACCATGGTCAGAGGGAAAGTTATGTACTTCCATCTGGACAAAATAAGAGAAATCTTCAAATTACCTCAACTGCAAGATGATCCTGAATCCTTCAATAGGAGAATGGTGAGAGCAGATAAAGGGTTGGATCAAGTTCTAGAGGACATATGCCTCCCTGGAACTAAGTGGATAACCAATTCTAAGGGTGTCCCAAACCAACTCAAGAGGGGAGACCTCAAACCAATTGCAAGAGGTTGGCTAGACTTTATTGGGCGTTCTATACTACCCACTAGCAACCGTTCTGAGGTCACTATCAAGAGAGCAGTGATGATTCATTGCATTATGCTTGGAAAAGAAGTGGAGGTTCATCATGTGATTGCTTGTGAGATCTACACAATTGCAAATAAGAATTCCACTGAAGCCAAACTAGCTTACCCAAGCTTGATCTCCTTGCTCTGTAAAGAGGCTGGGGTGAAGATGGGAGTAGATAAATTCATACCCATTGAACATCCAATCACCAAGAAGTCAATGGAAGGACAAATGCAAGACAACTCTATCAAAAGGAGGGCGCAGGAGTTCCTCCCTGAATTCCCTGAAATTGGCTACTGGGCCAGCCTAGAAGCATCTATCACCAAGTTGCAAGAGACTATGGAGCAACTTAAGGAAGAACAGCAGAATCAGAACTGCATGCTCTGCAAATTGCTGAAGGAACAAGAGAAGCAGGGGCGTGAACTCCAAGAGATGAAACGCCAAAAGCTCTCCTCTCAAGTTGAGGGAGCATCCACTTCTCAAAATCAAGGTTGTTGAGTCCTAACTCTGTGAAAACCTCTATCATTAGGAGCCTATTTTTTGCGTTTTTTTTGTTTTGTTCTCTATTTTTATCTTTTTTTAGTCTCATCTTATATCTATCTTTGAGTCTTGTTCTTAATTCATAATTAATAAAATTGAAATTTTATGCCTTAAAGCTATGAATGTCCTATGAATCCATCACCTCTCTTAAATGAAAAATGCTTTAATCACAAAAGAACAAGAAGTACAGGATTTCGAGATTTATCCTTGAAACTAGTTGAATTAGTTTGATGTGGTGACAATGATTTTTGTTTTTCGAATGAATGCTTGAACAGTGCATATGTCTTTTGAATTTGTTGTTTTAAGAATGTTAAAATTGTTGGCTCTTGAAAGAATGAGGGAAAAAGAGAACTGTTATTGAGGATCTGAAAAATCATCAATTTGATTCTTGAAGCAAGAAAAAGCAGTGAATACAAAAAAAAAAGAGAAAAAAATTAAAGTTGTGAACCAAGGCAAAAAGAGTGTGCTTAAGAACCTTGGACACCTCTAATTGGGGACTCTAGCAAAGCTGAGTCACAATCTAAAAAGGTTCACCCAATTATGTGTCTGTGGCATGTATGTATCCGGTGGTAATACTGGAAGACAGAGTGCCTTGGGCCACAGCCAAGACTCATACACTAGCTATGTTCAAGAATCATTATACCTAACTAGGAGAATCAATAACACTATCTGAGTTCTGAGTTCTTATAGATGCCAATCATTCTGAACTTCAAAGGATAGAGTGAGATGCCAAAACTGTTCGGAGGCAAAAAGCTACTAGTCCCGCTCATCTAATTGGAGCTAAGTTTCCTTGATATTTTGGAGTCTATAGTATATTCTCTTCTTTTTATCCTATTTTGATTTTCAGTTGCTTGGGGACAAGCAACAATTTAAGTTTGGTGTTGTGATGAGCGGATAATTTGTACGCTTTTTGGCATTGTTTTTAGTATATTTTTGGTATGATCTAGTTAGTTTTTAGTATATTTTTATTAGTTTCTAGTTAAAATTCACTTTTCTGGACTTTACTATGAGTTTGTGTGTTTTTCTGTGATTTCAGGTATTTTCTGGCTGAAATTGAGGGTCCTGAGCAAAAATCTGATTCAGAGACTGAAAAGGACTGCAGATGTTGTTGGATTCTGACCTCCCTGCACTCGAAGTGGATTTTCTGGAGCTACAGAAGTGCATTATTGGCGCGCTCTCAACGGCATTGGAAGGTAGACATCCTGGGCTTTCCAGCAATGTATAATAGTTCATACTTTGCCCGAGATTTGATGGCCCAAACCAGCGTGGCAAATCAGCCTCAGAATTTCCAGCGTTTAACGCTGGAACTGGCATAAAACCTGGAGTTAAACGCCCAAACTGGCATGAAAGCTGGCGTTTAACTCCAGAAAAGGTCTCTACACATGAAAGCTTCAATGCTCAGCCCAAGCACACACCAAGTGGGCCTGGAAGTGGATTTTTCTGTCATTTACTCATTTCTGTAAACCTTAGGTTACTAGTTTACTATTAATAGGATCTTTTGACATTGTATCTGTACCTCATGACACTTTACACGTTTCTTTGTGTACTTCTTACAGCATGAGTCTCTAAACCCCATGGTTGGGGGTGAGGAGCTCTGCTGTGTCTTGATGGATTAATGCAATTACTACTGTTTCTTATTCAATCATGCTTGCTTCCATTCTAAGATATCACTTGTTCTTAACCCGGATGAATGTGATGATTCGTGACACTCATCATCATTCTCAACTATGAACGTGTGCCTGACAACCACCTCCGTTCTATCTTAGATTGAGTAGATATCTCTTGGATTCCTTAATCAGAATCTTCGTGGTATAAGCTAGATCTGATGGCGGCATTCAAGAGAATCCAGAAGGTCTAAACCTTGTCTGTGGTATTCTGAGTAGGATTCAATGATTGAATGACTGTGACGAGCTTCAAACTCCTAACAGGTGGGGCGTTAGTGACAGACGCAAAAGAATCAATGGATTCTATTCCGGCCTGACCGAGAACCGACAGATGGATAGCCGTGCCGTTACAGGGTGCGTTGAACATTTCCACTGAGAGGATGGGAGGTAGCCACTGACAACGGTGAAACCCTACATACAGCTTGCCATGGAAGGAGCTTTGCGTGTTTGATGAAGAAGACAGTAGGAAAGCAGAGATTCAGAAGATGGAACATCTCCAAAACCTCAACCTATTCTCCATCACTGCATAACAAGTACTTATTTCATGTTCTTTTGCTTTTCACAATCAACCCTGATAATTTCTGATATCCTGACTAAGATTTACAAGATAACCATAGCTTGCTTCAAGCCGACAATCTCCGTGGGATCGACCCTTACTCACGTAAGGTATTACTTGGACGACCCAGTGCACTTGCTGGTTAGTTGTGCGGGATTGCAAAAGTGTGATTGCAATTTCGTGCACCAATATTGAATGATGTTGATCTAGAGTTAATGTTGCATGAGGATCCATTATTGATGTTGAGCTATGAATGATGGTGGATGACTAATTATGATGATGATAGGTGGTAAGTGAAGTATTTATGTATGAGGAATTATTAATGTGTGGTGTTGTTGCATATGGTATGAGAAATTAACAGATTGAATGATGATTAGGTGTGAAGATGGTAAAATTTTAAATTTTAGGTGTGGAATGAATTAGAAGACATATGGATACAATTCAGACATATTAGGGTTGGTTTGGATGTAGAGTAATTGAAGTTGGATTGAGAGGTTTGGTGAAATAGAGTTTTAATGTTTTTGGTAAAAATAGATTCTTGGTGAACTTTGATGGATCATAACTTAAGCTTCAATTTTCAAGATTTATTGGAATTTGCTTTTAATTAAAGTTTATTGAAAAATCTTTAAATGGATATAAAGTTTATAAGAAATGGATTTTTGTAGAGGAAGTTATGATCGTTCAAAGTTTGGTATCAAAATCTGAATTCTGTGAATGCTGCAGAATTTGTGATTTCTGGTTTGTGTGTGCACGCGCACCTCCTGGATTTTTGAACCTGTGCGCACGCACAGCCTTGTGCGTTCGCACACACGGGGACACGACTACTGATGGGAGCGCTAGCACGCTCTGTGCGCGCACATAACCAACGAAGTTCTGCAAGTTGTGTGCACGCATAGCCCTGTGCGCATGCACACGTTAGAAGGTGCGTTCTGTTGAGAGCGTTTGCACGCCATGTGCGAGCGAACAAAATTGAAAAATTTTACACTTGTGCGTACGCATACCTTTATACGGACACACACATTTTGAAAATCCTCCTGGGCGTGGGCATGCACACCCCTGTGCATACGCACATGCATTGTTTTTCAACTAAAACCTTGTTTTCAACTGTTTCACCTTCTAGACATGCTTGTAAACTTCTGTAACACTAGTTTAAGACCTTTTTGCCAGTTTTAGGATCTTGAATCAAGGGATAAATGATGAAGGAATAGGAAGGGTATTTTTAGTTACGAGTTTAGAGCTGGTGACATAGGTTTGGAAGGTTTGTGTAGTCCCTAGCTAAAATTGGCGAATGTTGAGTTGTAAAGTTTGGGGGTTGAAGAGATGTTTGAGAAGTTAGAAACCGGTGATGGTTATGATGAATTGAGAGCAGAGAATGCTTATGATGAATTTGAAAAGTGAAAACCAGTGATGGGATGGTTATGATGAGTTGAGAACTTGGAAAGGAATGATGAAATTATTGGATTATATGGGAGTGTGTGGTGCCTATTGATGACAAGTCATCTTATGCTAGTTCCACAAGCATTTTTTACTTATTTCATTAGGTTTTATACACTTTCTTGCATAATAAGTAAGTGATTGGAGTGGAATTTCATGTTTATCTTGATTCAATCAAACATCATTAATTTTATAAAAAATCATGAGATTTATGCAAGAATTATGTGATAATTATGAATATTGCAAAGCCTTATGATTTTAGTGAGACTTTGATTGCATATTTGGTTGATTTCAGGTGAAAAAATAAAGAAGAATAGAGGCAGTGCAGAATAACACTGTGCTCAAATGGAGAACGCTACGCTCTCTAGCAATGCGCACGCATACAGGATGCTTACACATCGGGCAAGGATTCTTGAAGACCCACGCGTACACGTGCATGGCGCGTACGCATGGATATGATCATCGCTCGTTTGCAAAGAGAGCGCTACGATTTCTAAATGAGCGCCTGCGACAATTTTTGAAATTCAGGATTGAGGATTTGGTATCGACGCGCATGCGTGAATGACACGCACGCGTCGATTGAGCATCTGGGAAGAAGCACGCAAACGTGTGAATGGCGCAGAAGCTGGGAGTTGCAATTTCGCCATCCAAGTACACGCGCAGAGGACGCGCACGCGTGGGGAGCGCTCATGGCGCGAACATAGCGCTCGTTTAAAGAACGCTATCAAGGACGTGCACGCGTGGATACTACGCGCAAGCATGATTGGGGCTGAAGATAGCGATGATGTGCAAGATAGACGATGGACGCGCACGCGCAGGACACGCGTACCCGTCGGTGAATGAACGCTGTGCTCAATTTCAGAACGCTACGTTATCCTGGAGCTGCAACCAAGTACCAATCCTGACCCACTTCATCAGAGACCAAAACAAGCCCACTCCATGTACTTGATGACTAAACTAGAAAGTGTTTAAATAGGAGAAAATTTGATTTCAAGAGGACCTTTTTTTTTACTTTTACTTTTTTGATCTCTTTTAGCTTTTCTTTTAGGTAGTCTTTAGAATTTTAGATTTGGTTTTATTTTCCTTTCTGTTCTTCATCTCCTTCGGCAATTTTTCTTTTCTATTTTGGTACTAGAGCTATGATGAACTAAACCCCAATTTCATTAGGGGGAGGAGCTCTATTGTAATTCTAATGAATCAATGAAATTCTTCTTCTTCTCAATTCATTTTTGTAGCAATTGGATATCTTCTATTTTGATTTAGAATTCCTCACTCTGGAAGGAGGTTGAATTTAATTGAATGCTTGTGTGAGCCTCAAAAGGGGAATCACTTGCATTAGAATTAGAACTCTATCCTTCACTACTCTCTTGATCAACACCATTCGGGAGGAATTGAGATCTTGAGAGTCAGTGTGGCTTATGGATGAGAGATTTGCACTTAACCTCTTCTCATGACAATTAGATCAAAGAATTGGCAAGATTGATTGTGACTAGAGAGATTGGATTGCCAAGGAATTGGGATCCAATCAATTTCAATTCGCCATAGATTTACTCAAATGATTGAGAAAGGAGTTGAGATCTACTTGATTCATGAAGGATTACAACATCTCCAATCCTGATGAATCACTTTCTTTGATTTTTTTCAATTCAGATCTCTTGAGTTTACTTTAATCTGCAATTGGTTATTTCTGTTTTGATTCCCAGCACCCAAAGCCTTTTATTATTCATGCAATTTAAGTTATCTTGCAAGTTATCTTCTGCAATTTAAATTCCTTGCTCTTTAAGATTCAGTTATTTACATTTCTTACAATTTAAGTTTCAGCTCTTTTAATTTCTTGCACTCTAAGTTTCATTCATTTAAGCTTTCTGTCATTTACTTTTCTGTCAATTTACATCCAGCCTTTAAATGTCTTGCTATTTACATTCTGTCAATCAATTTTAACCCAAAACATCAACTATCAGCTTAACTAAATTCATCACCTAACTAAAATTGCTTAATCTATCAAACCCTGTGGGATTGACCTCACTCCTGTGAGTTTTACTACTTGATGTGACCTAGTTCACTTGCCGATTGTTTGTGTGAAATTGTTTTTTCCTCATCTAGTTTTTGGCACCATTGTCGGGAATTGTAATATCCCTAATCCACCTGAGGATGTGGCCAACAACAATGGCCAGCCTCAGAGAAGAGTCCTAGCTTTTTACATTATTCCAACCCAAGAAATTGTGGGAGCAGTATCTTGACCCCCAATGTCCATGCTAATAACTTTGAACTCAAGCCTCAATTGATCACCCTAGTCCAGAATAATTGTTAGTATGGAGGAAGTGCTACTGAGGACCCAAACCAACACCTCTCTATGTTTTTGAGAATTTGAGACACTATCAAAACAAATGGAGTCCACCCTGACATCTATAAGCTTTTATTATTCCCATTCTCACTGAGAGACAAAGCCACACATTGGTTAGAAACCTTTCCTAAAGAAAGCATCACCAACTGGGATGATTTAGTTAGCAAATTTCTAGCCAAATTCTACCCCCTTCAAAGAGTTATTAAGCTGAAAACTGATGTGCAAACCTTCAGGCAGTTAGATGGAGAATCATTGTATGAAGCCTGGGAGAGGTATAAAGCGTTGATTAGAAGGTGTCCAGAGGGAATGTTCAGTGAATGGGTGTAGCTACAGAATTTTTATGAAGGCTTGACCAGGAGTTCAAGGAAAGCCTTGGACTATTCTTCAGGAGGATCTTTACAAATGATGAAAACTGCTCAAGAGGCACATGATCTTATAGACATGGTGGCCAACAATAAGTATCTTTACTCTTCTGAAAGGCAAGCAGCTCCAAAGAGAGGCGTATTTGAGCTTGAAGGAGTTGATACAATCTTGGCTCAAAACAAGATTATGCATCAACAACTCCAACAACAAATAGAAATGATGTCAAAAAGGATGGATGGCGTGCAGCTTGCAGCAGTAAGCACAACTACTCAACCACCAGTTGTGTGGGGACAGCAGGAGGAAAGCTATGAAGAACAGCAGCCGAAACAAGTGCAGTATATGCATAACCAAAGTGCTGTACATAATGATTTCCATGGAGACACCTACAATTCATCTTGGAGGAACCACCCTAATTTAAAGTGAGGAGAAAACCAGAACCAGCAGCCTTGGCAAAGAAATTCCAACCAAAACAACTCCCGAAACACAAACTATCAAAACCATCAAAATACTAACCAAAATCCATACAGAAAATCACAAAATAATCACCCCCATCAAATTTCTATCCACCAAATAACCCATCAACTAACCAAAATAACTTTCATTCACCATCTACATCCCATGCCCAGCCCCAACCACCACAAGAGTCTCAAAGGATCTCCAATTTGGAGATGATGATGGAGAAAATGATGAAACACCAAGAGTTAGCCAACAAGAACCATGAAGCTTCATTGAGAAACCTAGAAAGACAAATTGGACAATTGTCCAAGCAAACAGCTGCTGAAAGACCAACCAACTCTCTCCCAAGTGATACCATCCTAAATCCCAAAGAAGAATGCAAAGCAATTCAACTTAGAAGTGGGAGAACACTGGAGGATGACAAGGTTAGCAGTAAGAAAGAAGTGGCAGCAGAGGAAAAAGATCAGGAGAAGCCCAAAAAGAAGGAGGAAGGCCACCGGCTTCAAAGAAGGCAAAGCAAGTCATGGAAGAACATCCACAAGAACAGAAGAAGGTGGTGAAACTTTACATTTCTCCTCTGTCATACCCTCAAAGGTTGCAAAGAGAGCTCAAGGATCAACAATTTTCCAAGTTTCTGGAGGTTTTTAAGAAGCTGGAAATCAATATCCCACTTGTTGAAGTATTGGAGCAGATGCCTCTATATGCAAAATTCCTCAAAGAACTCATTAACAAGAAGAGAAGTTGGAATGAGAAGGAGACTGTGATCTTGACACAAGAATGCAGTGCAGTGATTCAGAAGGGTCTCCCACCAAAACTCAAAGATCCTGGGAGCTTCTTTTTGAAGACTATCCGCGTGAAGCGTGACTGACTTGACGGACACATTGACCTCCCAGCTCTCTTGAAACAAATGCTCCCTCCTTACAAAGTGGTTCCTTAGTTTTGAAAGCAAGAGGTCTATTTTTTCAGCATCATTTGCAAATCTAGTCCTACATTCTATAACTAAAATGATGTCCTTTTCAAGGAATAGGGTGAGTTTGTAAGGAATGCCAAGACCTGAAATCCTAAGCTTCTTTTTCCACCAAAGTTGATTCTGGGAATCTCTCTTAATAGACTACACTAATACAGTTTTGTTATATCCAACTTTCTCAGTTGATATAAATATAACACTATCGTAAAAGTGTGCGAGTCCATGGTCCATGGACTTCATCTCAGCTGAGACTTTGGTTTGATAAAACATCCGTTGCTGTAGTGAAAACACTGCTATTATTGAAGGATTAATGAAGTTAAGACCATCCCATCCAATCCAGTATACAAATCTATTGACCATAATGGATTTGGAGTCCAGTTTCTAAACTTGGGATAAGCAATCCCAAAATGAGTCCAATCATTGTCATTTGAACTATAGAGACTCCGTGACATGTTAGTATTTGAGTAGTGTTTCTTGTATACATGAACAATATGATATTGCATTGAATCGTTTAGGAAACCAAACATATAGAGAGAAATTACATGGCAATAGTGCTACATTGCCTCATTAGAAACGATATGGAATTGTTGAATTAATGTATTCCAAATTAGGAGACTAGAATCCAATCCTTCCTGAGAGAAATATATAAAGAGCACACCGTGGCAAGAACCAATGATCGAGTACCAACTAAGTTTATTTATCACAACTAAAATATTTAGAGGGATCTGGTGAGAACAATCGACATTGGTTCTTGTAAACTACATAGAATTTTCTTCCATAGCTGGATAACCAACTCTAATATTTTTTTCTTTGTTCTTGAACCAATTATTCTTGGCAAACATTGGGGTAAAAAGCCTACCGTTTCACGTCTTGTTTAAGCATCTATATCTTCCCACCATCTTTGGATCACTCTTGGTAAATATCTTCAAAAGTATGTCTTGACCTAGATAAGGTAGTTGTGCTTTCTTCGTTGTTGTGCCTTTCATTGCAAACACACAACTTAAAATTCTAGTTGAGATGTTCTGAGGTCATGGTTGGGTTGTTGGTGCTTTGCTACTATTATGTTTGTGATGTGTTATCGGTGGTGATTAATTAGGGAATAGCTAATGTATGTGTTCACATTTGAAAGGGGTGAGTTAATGAGTAAAAGTTTGTGAAGTACTCATTTTTCATATCACCACTATATAATAAAATATTATTGTTAAAACAATTCCTGGGTTACACATGATAAAGTTTGGACAAAGGGTTTTTTTTGGATTCATGTAGCGGTGTTCTGTAATCTTGCAATACAGAATTTGTTTGCTTTTTCTACATAATATTTTCTCTCTCACATGCATGCCTTTCATCACAGTTTCTAAAGTTTCCTGAATTGTATATCTTCTTTGTCAGTTTCTGCACTTTAAGAAAATAAGCTTTATAAATAATACATCTATTATTTTCCATATATATTCAGATAATTTACTTATTGAATCTTACTAAAAGTAATGATTGTGTGTTCTCTCTTATTCGGTTATGAAATCGATGACACTTGTTTTTAACTTATTTAGTATAATCCCCATGTGGTGGCAAAAACTATTGCTATAATAGCAAAATGTGTATTCACTTACACTTTATTAGCATTCATTAATCAAAATATCCATTTCATAACTATAGTAATTCCAAAGGCATTAATTCTTTGCTTTTATATTGCCCCGTCTAGGATCGACAAAAATAATAAATAATTCTATTATTTAGCACCAATATGATAACCTTGATAATTACATCTTCTTTTGAAGACTCTTTTAGTACATATTTTGTTTGTAGGGGAACAAAGGCTATCATTCCAACTTCACTTAAGGAATACTCGAGATTCCCACCCTAATGATAATCTTTTAAGGGGGCTTATTGTATTTTTCTAGTATAAGTATGTCGTATATATTTAATAAACTATTCATAAAAAGGTTCTTATCTTTCTAACTTTCTTTAACTTGATGAAAATCTTCCCCTGTTCTAATTTTTTTCAACTAAAGTTATTTCTGATACAGAATTTTTGCAAAACTACCGTCAAGTGTACCAGATTGCATCAAGTAATACCATGGTGAGTTGGTTATCATTCTCACGAGGATTAATAGATTAAACAAATAATAATTAATTGATTATTCTAGTTAGACAATTCATATTAGGATGATGAGCAATAGGTAATTTAAATGACTAGATAAAGAAGTAAATAAAAGTAATAAAATGACAAGAAAGTAAATGACGGGAATGTAAATAACTAGAAATTAAATTGCATGAATGTAAATGACTGGAAAGTAAATGACAATAATTAAGAATAGAAAGAACATTGGGATCAAGAGATGTTGTATTCTTAGGATTAATAGCTTTCATCTCATCTTCAATCATGCAATCATTGATTTCTTGGCAAACCATAAGTAATTGAATCCCAATTCCTTGGTAATTCAATTTCTCTTAACTTGATCAATTACCAATTCCTTGATCTAATTGCTTGGTGCACGAAATTGTCTCCACAATATTCGCATAAATAGACTAGCAAGTGCATCGGGTCATCCAAGTAATACCTCAGGTGAGTGAGGATCGATTCCACGGAGATTGTTGGTTTGAACAAGCAATGGCTATCTTTTAGATCTTAGTTAGGTGGATAGAAAATATAGTTGCTGTAAAAAATACATAAAAACATAATAAATAAAGTGTTACTAGATAAATGTGAATTCAATAATGAGAGAAAGGTTGAGAATTCAGAGATGCTTCCTCCTTCTGGATCAATTTTTCTCACTGTCTACTCCAACCTCTGATGATTCATTCCATGGCAGGCTATAAGTGACTCACGCCAGGTCAGTGGTCATTAATCTCCTATGCTTTAGATCAAACTCCAGGTCGGGTGAAGCTCTAGCAGTCCATTCCCTTGGTGATCCTACTCAAAGCGCCACAGATAAGGTTGGATCTTCTGGATTAGAGAATGCTACTCTATTGATTCTAGCCTATACCACAAAGACCCTAATCGCCTCATACCTCGACTGAACTGATGTCTTCAAGTCGCCAATGAAGTCATGGATTAGCCGTCTAAGAGATGTATAATCAAGCTTGTGGTTCAGTGCTATCCCGTCAAGGACTCGCACGAAACCATGTAAAATAGAGATGACGGTCAAGTTACACTCCCAACTCATTAGGATGAAGAACGAAGATACATCTTAGAATAGAATCAAGCATAGGTTGAAATAGAACAATGATATTATTAATCCATAGAAATCAACAGAGCTCCTAACCATAACCTAGGAGATTAGTGACTTATATCTTACAGAAAGTAGTAATGTATTTGAATGGACAGAGATGAGAAAGAAGATCCTAAACATGGTTGATCTTCTCCTATATATACTAATCTAATAAATAAAAAGTACAAAAATATGATAACCTAGGTTGATAGTGCGAAAATCCACTTCTGGAGTCCACTTAGTGAGTGTTTGGTCTGAGGTAAGGGTGACTCCATGAGCTAGTACCCTTCTTGAGCATTGAACGCTAGCTTTGGACTCCTTTTTGGGCATTGGACGTCAGCTACTCCCTTTTGGGCGTTCAACGCCAGGAAGAGGGTGAAGTACTGGCGTTGAACGCTAGTTTTGAACCTTTATTTCCAGAGAAAAGTATAAACTATCATATATTGCTGGAAAGCCCTGGATGTTAGCTTTCTAATTCCGTTAAGATCGCATCATTTGAATTTTTGTAGCTCAAAAAATTCTCCTTTGAGTGCACGAAGGTCAGAATCCGACAGCATCTGTAGTTCGTTCTCTGTCTCTGACTCAGACTTTTCCAAAGCTCCTCAATTTCAGCCAGAAATTACTTGAAATCATCATAAAACACACAAACTCAAAGTAGAATAAAAAAATATGAATTTTTCACTAAAACCTATGAAAATATAATAAAACTTAAACAAAACATAACAAAAACTATATGAAAATGATGCCAAAAAGTGTATAAAATATTTGCTCATCATTGCTCATGAAAAGAGAGGAAGCATATCCTCTGATTTATTACCACATAATTTCATGAATCTAGATATTATTTGATTATATGTCACATATCAAATCCAAATCTAAAATCACAAGAATTGGGAAAAAGAGTTTCAAGCTTAATTGTATGATTCATCCTTCTAGAGAATCACAAAATTCAAGTTAGAATTGAATTATTTTTCAATAGATTTGATTCCTTAGAATGAAGAATGAAGACTCTTTCTAAAGAAGCAAATGGAAAGATGCATTGAAGAAGAAGAAGAAGAAATCATATCAATCCATTGAAATGCAATAGAGCTCTTTCCTGCAATAAAGAGAATTTGGAACACATAACTAAAGAATTACAAAATAGGTATGAAAGAAAATGAAAGAGAGGGAGAAAGTGAGAAGAAAGTCCAGAGACTCTGATAAACCACTATTTTATGGTTTATCTTGTGCTCAATTGAGTGGTTTTTATCAACTCTTTACCCACTTATTCATACTATTTGCATGGTTTTACATTTGCCTTCCTAATTATGTGCTTTGATTGAAAACATGCTTCTTTGATTTTATATTTGCTTATTATTAATCCTCTCTTATTACCATTAGATGTCTTGATATGTGTGTTAAGTGTTTTCAGAGATTACAGGGCAGGAATGGCTCAGAGGATGGAAAGGAAGCATGCAAAAATGGAAGGAATACAAGAAGTTGGAGAAACTGCTAAGCTGTCCAGCCTGACCTCTTCGCACTCAAACGGCTATAACTTTAGCTACAGAGGTCCAAACGATGCAGTTCCAGTTGCGTTGGAAAGCTAACGTCCGGGGCTTCGATTTGATATATAATTTGCCATAGCTGCCCCGACGCCAGGCGACGCGAACGCGTGACCTGGCAGGAACGCAACCCGCGCGGCCGCGTGAGCCATGCGGCCGCGTCACTTTTCCGCGACCTGTACGGACCAGAAAGCGCTGGAAGTGATTTCTGGGCTGTTTCTGACTCAGTTTTCAACCCAGAGAACACAGATTAGAGGCTATAAAGTGTGGGAATGCATCCATTCATAGGAATTCACTCATAATTCACTTCTCATGATTTAGATTAGTTTTGAGAGGGGTTCTCTCCTCTCTCTCTCTTAGGATTTAGGATTTCTCTTAGTTTTAGGAGTAACTCTCAATCCCAGGTTCTTTATTTTTATTTATTTTTCCAATTAAATTTATGAACTCTTTCATGTTATGATTTTCTTTGAATTAATATTATTTGAGATATTTCAGTTATTATTGCTTTCTTTTAATTACATGATTATTGCTTCCCATCTGAAGGCAATTTTATTCCAGCAGTTTCAATTTTTTTTCCTTTTGGCTTTGGTTAAATAATTGGTGACTCTAGAGTTATCAAACTCATTGTTGATTGAAAATTGGAATTCATCCACTTAACTTACCTTCATAGTTAGAGGTTAACAAAGTGGGAGAAAAATCCAATTCTCATCACAATTGATAAGGATAACTAGGAAAGGACCTCCAGTTCTTATACCTTGCCAAATGTTTATTTTACAGCTATTATTATTTTATTTTACTTGTCATATAATATATTCCCACCTTACTTCCAAAACCCCAATTTTACCATTTTTATAGCCAGCAATAATAAGAACATACCTCCCTGCAATTCCTTGAGAAGATGACCCGAGGTTTGAATACTCGGTTAACAATTTTTAAAGGGGTTTGTTACTTCTGACAACCAAAACGTTTGTACGAAGGGATTTTTGTCGGTTTAGAGACTATATCTACAACGCGACTGTTTTTATGACATTCTTTACTGGCAAAAATCCTAATGTCAGACTCCCTTCCAAAGGTGTCTATCTAAAGGTATCTAAGGTCCTATTTATAAGCTATTATAAATTCAAAAAAATATTCAAATTATAATCAAATGCACTTTTTAACTAACTATCACTAGTGACCTTCCTTGCTTGCTAATGGGTCTTTTGTGGCCTTGATTGATTATGAATTGTGACTTGACTTGGATGGAATTGTATTGGGCTTGTGAAGTTTTGATTCTCTTTTAGAGGCTTGAAAAATTGAAGAATAAATGAAGAAATTGGGAGACTGAAAGTGGTCTAATATGGAGTATCATTGAAGTGGCACTTTGGTGACATTTGAAAGTTTGGAAATTTCCCTTGGAAATTGGCCCGCCATGCCACTTCAATCTAGATTCCAGTCCACACTTTTCTCCACACGCTGGGATTACAACGATGAAAGAATGGATCGTTCATGACCCCAAACTGAACGTCCACTATGGACTATTATATATCATTAAAAAGTTCTAGAAGTAATCTTTCTAAGCCACTGAAAGCGCGTCATTTAAACCTTTATGGCTCAAGTTATGCTCTTTCGAAGGTGAAGAGGTCTGTCTGGCGGAATGGCCCAGTGTGCCACTTCCCAGACACGCCACTCCACATGCCTAGATTGCAGGAAATTGAAGCATAAAGGCATGTGGAGTGAGACACACCAGCCATACGCCAGAGTACATGTCGAGTTAACAACGCTGAAAGAATAGTAATTTGCACCCTCAGTTTCAGTGTCCACTATGAACTATTATATTTCATTGAAAAGCTCTGGAAGTCAAATTTCTAACACCATTAGAAGCACTTTATTTAGACCTTTGTAGCTCAAGTTATCTTTGTTTGAGTGAGGAGAGGTCAGTCTAGCATGTGGTTCAAGTGCCACTTATTGTGAGGCTTTTAGTGTCTTCTAGAATTGTGGCCCAGCGTGCCCCTTCCCAGGCACGCTAGCTCCCACGCCAAGCTTGAGGCTGATTAAGGCTCGAAGGCGTGTGGTTTTAAACATGCTAGCCACACGCCAGTCACACTTCAACCTACATACCAAGCACTTGATTCACACGCCAAGCACACTTGGTTCACACGACACTCCCATACAATTTTTCAATGCCTTCCTAAATGCCACCCTTCCTTTGCTTGTTCTTTTTGTGCTAATTTAGTGTCTCATTTCTTTTGCAAAATCCTAAATGTCACACCCCATTCTTCATTAATTTTATTCTCCTACAAAAATCATTAAACACAAGTTCATCAAAGCTTGATTCTAATAATCATGAATTAACCCAAAAATCACTAATGTTTGATGATTCTTTGCATGCAATCTTAATTTGAGAATTATCCACAAAAATATTTGATTAATAAGCAAGATTCATGATTTATTTAATGAAAAAGCACTAAAGTAGCTACCAAGATGCTCATGCATCAATTTCCTTTAATGCTTTACCAAAGCTACAAAAAATATATCAGCATGAATCTTAAAACATCTTATCAATATTCATGATTTAATAATTATATCCAACTATACACCTTATCTTCATGAATTATTTTGTACTTTGCTCGGTTTATGCCACTACACCTGCTTAGTTTAGGCCCATTAAAAAATTTATATTCAACAAGTGAGATAATATTTTTGGCAAAGCTTTGATACAATTTTGTTAGTAATTTTTTCTTCATATTTAGGAATCACAAATTTAGCAAGTTACTCAATTCATTTATATTTATTAGTGATAAACTATTATTTTATGATTTATATTGTGTTTAATTGAGTGGTTTTATCAAGTCTTTACCCACTTATTCATATGATTAGCATGATATTACAATTCCTTCCCAAAGTTGTTCTATGGTTGAAAACTTGCTTCCTAGAGATCTTTTTATTGTGTATTTTAATTCTCCTTTATACCATTCGATGCCGTGATCCGTGTGTTAAGTGTTTCAGGCTTCATAGGGCAGGAATGGCTTAGAGAATAGAGAGAAAGCTTGCAAAAATGGAAGAAACACAAGAAACCAAGGAGATAACCAGCGAACACCGACGCGGACGCATGGCTCACGCGACAGCGCGAAATGGAGAAAATCGCAGTGACGCGTTCGCGTACCTGACGTGAACGCATGGATTGGAATCTGCACGAATGACACAAACGCGTACGCGTGGCAAGGAAAACACTGAATGACGTGCACGCGAGGACGACGCGTACGCGTGACATGCGCGATCTGCAGAATTAACAAAAATTACTGGGGGCGATTTTGGGCCGAGGTTTGACCCAGTTTTCGGCCCAGAAACATAAACTAGAGCCAGAGAACATGCAGAGACTCAAGAGAGATTCTCATTAGGATAGTTTTTAGTTTTTAGATCTGATTTTACTCCTCCTCTAGGGTTTTCTTCACATTCAGAGTTCTTAGAATTTTTATTTTCTAGTTACTTTTGATTTGGATATTAAGAAGAGTTGTTACCTCCGTCAAGACTTCATTATTCTAGTTTGTTTCTCTTGTCCCTTACTCTTTCATATCCTTAATCTTTGTTCAGAGTTACAATTAGATTATTTTTAAAATTTATTAATACAAGAACCATTTTTATTTTTAATTGATCTTTTTAATTATTGTCTATCATGTCTTCGTTTTATTCCCTTTTTAATTCTGTGAAGTTTACATTCATGATAATGGAGTAGTTTCCTAACTTGATTGGAAGTTGATTAAGAGGAGAACCTTGAGTTGGAACACTCAAGTGATAATCCTAATGGACAGTTAATGACTAACAATTCTAGTCTCTAACACTAATCCTTCCTTAGGAGAGGATTAGGAACTGAGGGTATAGTTGGTTAGTTAGTTACTTGACTTTCCCTTATTAATTAAGGGATGACAAAGTAGAACAACAATCCTTTAGAATTACACTTGGGAAAAATCCAACAAGGATAGAACTTCCAATTAATCTTCTCCTGGTCAAGATTTTTATTTGAATTACATAAATTCTCTTATTTATTTTTCTGTTTCTCAAACTCAAAAATTTCTTGGAAAACTGGTGCACGAAATTGTGATCATCAATGGCGCCATCAACATGGTACGCTCAATTGCAATCTCAACTCTTTATCACAACTTCGCACAACTAACCAGCAAGTGTACTGGGTCGTCCAAGTAATAAACCTTACGCGAGTAAGGGTCGATCCCACGGAGATTGTTGGTATGAAGCAAGCTATGGTCATCTTGTAAATCTCAGTCAGGCAGATTCAAATGGTTATGGAGGATTAATGAATAAAACATAAAATAAAGATAGAGATACTTATGTAATTCATTGGTGAGAATTTCAGATAAGCGTATGGAGATGCTTTGTCCCTTCTGTCTCTCTGCTTTCCTACTGTCTTCATCCAATCCTTCTTACTCCTTTCCATGGCAAGCTGTATGTTGGGCATCACCATTGTCAGTGGCTACAGTCCCGTCCTCTCAGTGAAAATGTTCAACGCGCTCTGTCACAGCACGACTAATCATCTGTTAGTTCTCAATCAGGTTGGAATAGAATCCAGTGATTCTTTTGCGTCTGTCACTAACGCCCAGCCTTCAGGTGTTTGAAACTCGTCACAGTCATTCAATCCTTGAATCCTACTCAGAATACCACAGACAAGGTTTAGACCTTCCGAATTCTCTTGAATGTTGCCATCAATTATAGCTTATACCACGAAGATTCCGATTAAGGGATCCAAGAGATATCCACTCAATCTAAGGTAGAACAGAGGTGGTTGTCAAGCACACGTTCATAGGTGAGAATGATGATGAGTGTCACGGATCATCACATTCATCAAGTTGAGGAACAAGTGATATATTAGAACAAGAATAAGCCGAATTGAATAGAAGAACAATAGTAATTGCATTGATACTCGAGGTACAGCAGAGCTCCACACCTTAATCTATGGTGTGTAGAAACTCCACCGTTGAAAATACATAAGAACAAGGTCTAGGCATGGCCAAATGGCCAGCCTCCCAAAGAGGGTTCAATCATAAAAGCATGATCCCAAGACTCTAAAGATTGAAAGACTTCTAATACAATGGCAAAAGGTCCTATTTGTAGAGAACTAGTAGCTTAGGGTTTACAAAGATGAGTAAATGACATAAAAATCCACTTTCGGACACATTTGGTGTGTGCTTGGGTTGAGCATTGAAGCTTTCATGTGTAGAGACTTTTCTTGGAGTTAAACGCCAGCTTTTGTGCCAGTTTGTGCGTTTAACTCCCATTCTTGTGCCAGTTCCGGCGTTAAATGCCAGAATTCTTGAGCTGACTTGGAACGCCTGTTTGGGCCATCAAATCTCGGGCAAAGTATGGACTATTATACATTGCTGGAAAGTCCAGGATGTCTAATTTCCAACATAATTGAGAGCGTGCCAATTGGGCTTCTGTAGCTCCAGAAAATCCACTTCGAGTGCAGGGAGGTCAGAATCCAACAGCATCTGCAGTCCTTTTCAGCCTCTGAATAAGATTTTTGCTCAGGTCCCTCAATTTCAGCCAGAAAATACCTGAAATCACAGAAAAACACACAAACTCATAGTAAAGTCCAGAAAAGTGAATTTTAACTAAAAACTAATAAAAATATAATAAAAACTAACTAAAACATACTAAAAACATACTAAAAACAAAGCCAAAAAGCATATAAATTATCCACTCATCACAACACCAAACTTAAATTGTTGCTTATCCCCAAGCAACTGAAAATCAAATAAGATAAAAAGAAGAGAATATGCAATGAATTCCAAAAATATCTATGAAGATCAGTATTAATTAGATGAGCGGGGCTTTTAGCTTTTTGCCTCTGAATAGTTTTGGCATCTCACTCTATCCTTTGAAATTCAGAATGATTGGCTTCTATAGGAACTCGGAATCCAGATAATGTTATTGATTCTCCTAGTTAAGTATGATGATTCTTGAACACAACTACTTTATGAGTCTTGGCCGTGGCCCAAAGCACTCTGTCTTCCAGTATTACCACCGGATACATACATGCCACAGACACATAATTGGGTGAACCTTTTCAGATTGTGACTCAGCTTTGCTAAAGTCCCCAATTAGAGGTGTCCAGGGTTCTTGAGCACACTCTTTTTGCCTTGGATCACGACTTTATTTTTTTCTTTTTCTTTTTCCCTTTTTTTTCGTTTTTTTTGTATTCACTGCTTTTTCTTGCTTCAAGAATCATTTTTATGATTTTTTAGATCCTCAGTAACATGTCTCCTTTTTTCATCATTCTTTCAAGAGCCAACATTCATGAACAACAAATTCAAAAGACATATGCACTGTTCAAGCATACATTCAGAAGTCAAAGTATTGCCACCACATCAAAATAATTAATCTGTTATAAAATTCAAAATTCATGCAATTCTTCTCTTTTTCAATTAAGAACATTTTTCATTTAAGAAAGGTGATGGATTCATAGGACATTCATAACTTTAAGGCATAGACACTAAGACACTAATGATTATAAGACACAAACATAAATAAACATAAGCATACAAATTCGAAAAATAGGAAAATAAAGAACAAGGAAATTAAAGAACGGGTCCACCTTAGTGATGGCGGCTTGTTCTTCCTCTTGAAGATCTTATGGAGTGCTTGATCTCCTCAATGTCTCTTCCTTGCCTTTGTTGCTCCTCTCTCATGATTCTTTGATCTTCTCTAATTTCATGGAGGAGGATGGAATGTTCTTGGTGCTCCACCCTTAGTTGTCCCATGTTGAAACTCAATTCTCCTAGGGAGGTGTTGATTTGCTCCCAATAGTTTTGTGGAGGAAAGTGCATCCCTTGAGGCATCTCAGGGATTTCATGATGAGTGGGATCTCTTGTTTGCTCTATCCTCTTCTTAGTGATGGGCTTGTCCTCATCAATGAGGATGTCTCCCTCTATGTTAATTCCAACTGAATAACAGAGGTGACAAATGAGATGAGGGAAGGCTAACCTTGCCAAGGTAGAGGACTTGTCTGCCACCTTATAAAGTTCTTGGGCTATAACCTCATGAACTTCTACTTCTTCTCCAATCATAATGCTATGAATCATGATAGCCCGGTCTATAGTAACTTCGGACCAGTTGCTAGTGGGAATGATTGAGCGTTGGATAAACTCCAACCATCCCCTAGCCACGGGTTTGAGGTCATGCCTTCTCAGTTGAACCGGCTTCCCTCTTGAATCTCCCTTCCATTGAGCGCCCTCTTCACAAATGTCTATGAGGACTTGGTCCAACCTTTGATCAAAGTTGACCCTTCTAGTGTAGGGGTGTTCATCTCCTTGCATCATGGGCAAGTTGAATGCCAACCTTACATTTTCTGGACTAAAATCTAAGCATTTCCTCCGAACCATTGTAAGCCAATTCTTTGGGTCCGGGTTCACACTTTGATCATGATTCTTGGTGATCCATGCATTGGCATAGAACTATTGAACCATTAAGATTCCAACTTGTTGAATGGGGTTGGTAAGAACTTCCCAACCTCTTCTTTGGATCTCATGTCAAATCTCCGGATATTTACTCTTTTTGAGTTTGAAAGGGACCTCGGGGATCACCTTCTTCATGGCCACAACTTCATAGAAGTGGTCTTGATGCACCCTTGAGATGAATCTCTCCATCTCTCATGACTCAGAGGTGGAAGCTTTTGCCTTTCTTTTCCTCTTTCTAGAGGTTTCTCCGGCCTTAGGTGCCATAAATGGTTATGGAAAACAAAAAGCAATGCTTTTACCACACCAAACTTAGAAGGTTTGCTCGTCCTCGAGCAAAAGAGGAAAGAAGAGAGTAGAAGAAGAAGAAATAGAGGAGATGGAGGGGGGATTTGTGTTTCGGCCAAGGGAGAGAAGTAGTGTGTATGATGTGTGAAAATGAGGGGGTGAAGATGGGTTTATATAGGGGTGGGGAGAGGGGTAGGGTTCGGTCATGTATGGGTGGGTTTGGGAGGGAAAGTGATTTGAATTTGAATGGTAAGGTAGGTTGGGTTTTATGAAGGATGGATGTGAGTAGTAAAGAGAATAGTAGGATTTGATAGGTGAGGGGTTTTTAGGGAAGAGGTGTTGAGGTGATTGGTGAATGGGTGAAGAAGAGAGAGAGTGGTGGGGTAGGTGGGGATCCTGTGGGGTCCACAGATCCTTAGGTGTCAAGGATAATTCATCCCTGCACCAAGTGGCGAGCAAAAATGCTCCTTCTGCCAATCCTGGCGTTAAATGCCGGGCTTGTGCCCATTTCTGGCGTTTAACGCCAGCTTGTTGCCCATTCCTGGCGTTAAACGCCAGTCTGGTGCCCCTTTCTGGTGTTAAACACCCAGAATGGTGCCAGACTGGGCGTTAAACGCCCATTTATTGCCCTTACTGGCGTTTAAACGCCAGCAAGTTTTTCCTCCAGGGTGTGCTATTTTTCTTTCTATTTTTCATGTTATTTTTGCTTTTTCAATTGATTTTGTGACTTCCCATGATCATCAACCTACAGAAAACATAAAATAACAAAGGGAAATAGATAAATATAATATTGGGTTGCCTCCCAACAAGCGCTTCTTTAATGTCAGTAGCTTGACAGTGGGCTCTCATAGAGCCTCATAGATGTTCAGAGCAATGTTGGAACCTCCCAACACCAAACTTAGAGTTTGAATGTGGGGGTTCAACACCAAACTTAGAATTTGGTTGTGGCCTCCCAACACCAAACTTAGAGTTTGACTGTGGGGGCTCTATTTGACTCTATTTTGAGAGAAGCTCTTCATGCTTCCTCTCCATGGTTACAGAGGGATATCCTTGAGCCTTAAACACAAAGGATTCTTCATTCACTTGAATGATCAATTCTCCTCTATCAACATCAATCACAGCCTTTGCTGTGGCTAGGAAGGGTCTGCCAAGGATGATGGATTCATCCATGTACCCAGTCTCTAGGACTATGAAATCAGCAGGGATGTAATGGTCTTCAACCTTTACCAGAATATCCTCTACAAGTCCATAAGCTTGTTTTCTTGAATTGTCTGCTATCTCTAGTGAGATTCTTGCAGCTTGTACCTCAAAGATCCCTAGCTTCTCTATTACAGAGAGAGGCATGAGGTTTATGCTTGACCCTAGGTCACACAGAGCCTTCTCAAAGGTCATGGTGCCAATGGTACAATGTATTGAGAACTTCTCAGGGTCCTGTCTCTTTTGAGGTAATCTCTGCCTAGTCAAGTCATCCAGTTCTTTGGTGAGCAAAGGGGGTTCATCCTCCCAAGTCTCATTACCAAACAACTTGTCATTTAGCTTCATAATTGCTCCAAGGTACTTAGCAACTTGCTCTTCAGTAACATCTTCATCCTCTTCAGAGGAAGAATACTCATCAGAGCTCATGAATGGCAGAAGTAAATCTAATAGAATCTCTATGGTCTCAGTATGAGCCTCAGATTCCCATGGTTCCTCATTAGGGTACTCATTGGAGGCCAGTGGACGTCCATTGAGGTCTTCCTCAGTGGCGCTCACTGCCTCTTCCTCCTCTCCAAATTCAGCCATGTTGATGGCCTTACACTCTCCTTTTGGATTCTCTTCTGTATTGTTTGGAAGAGTGCTAGGAGGGAGTTCAGTAACTTTCTTACTCAACTGACCCACTTGTGCCTCCAAGTTTCTAATGGAGGACCTTGTTTCAGTCATGAAACTTTGAGTGGTTTTGATTAGATCAGAGACCATGGTTGCTAAGTCAGAGTGGCTCTGCTTAGAATTCTCTGTCTGTTGCTGAGAAGATGATGGAAAAGGCTTGCCATTGCCAAACCTGTTTCTTCCACCATTATTATTGTTGAAACCTTGTTGAGGTCTCTGTTGATCCTTCCATGAGAGATTTGGATGATTTCTCCATGAGGGATTATAGGTGTTTCCATAGGGTTCTCCCATGTAATTCACTTCTTCCATTGAAGGGTTCTCAGGATCATAAGCTTCTTCTTTAGATGAAGCGTCCTTAGTACTGCCTGGTGCAGCTTACATTCCAGACAGACTTTGAGAAATCATATTGACTTGCTGAGTCAATATTTTGTTCTGAGCCAGTATGGCATTCAGAGTATCAATCTCAAGAACTCCTTTCTTCTGATTCGTCCCATTGTTCACAGGATTCCTTTCAGAAGTGTACATGAATTGGTTATTTGCAACCATTTCAATGAGTTCTTGAGCTTCTGCAGGCGTCTTCTTCAGATGAAGAGATCCTCCAGCAGAGCTGTCCAATGACATCTTGGACAGTTCAGACAGACCATCATAGAAGATACCTATGATGCTCCATTCAGAAAGCATGTCAGAATGACACTTTCTGATCAATTGTTTGTATCTTTCCCAAGCTTCATAGAATGATTCACCTTCCTTCTGTCTGAAGGTTTGGACTTCCACTCTAAGCTTATTCAAATTTTGAGGTGGAAAGAACTTTGCCAAGAAGGCATTGACTAGCTTTTCCCAAGAGTTCAGGCTTTCTTTAGGTTGTGAGTCCAACCATATCCTAGCTCTGTCTCTTACAGCAAAAGGGAATAGCATAAGTCTGTAGACCTCAGGGTCAACCCCATTGGTCTTGACAGTGTCACAGATTTGCAAGAACTCAGCTAAAAACTGATAAGGATCTTCCAATGGAAGTCCATGGAACTTGCAATTCTGTTGCATTAGAGAAACTAATTGAGGCTTAAGCTCAAAGTTGTTTGTGATGACAAGTCATCTTAGCCTAGTTTCACTAGTCTCTTTCTTTTGTTTTTAATTGAATTATGCACTTTCTTGAGGCCTAAGCAAGCTAAATTGGGTAGAATTTTCATGCTTCCTTTGATTGAATCAACCATAGATAAATTCATGCTTTTTCATGAGATTTGATGCCATAATGGTTGCATATTAGGATAGAATGAACATCTCATGATTTTGAGCATAGCTTTGATGTGTTTGGTTGATTAATGATAGGTGAAGAAAGCTTGGAGAAAGGTTGAAGTAAGAAGGAATGGCTAGAAGCAAAGAGAGGACAATGAAACAAGTGAAATTGAACCAGGAAGCATAAAGTTGGACTTGAAGTTAGCCCTCAAACTTTTGCACAAACTTTTGGGTGAAAAGTTAGCCTCAAAGTTAGACCCCTAACTTGGAGGCTAACGTGAGAATTGGAAAATCACCCCAGGGCTACTCAACGTTTGCGCCAACGTTAGCCCCCTAACTTGGAGGCTAACGTTGGCATGAAAAATTTGTCCATGGGCTCCTCACGTTTGCGCCAACGTTAGCCCCCTAACTTTTGGGCTAACGTTGGCACATGAAGTTGTAAGGCTAGGGGCAAAAGTTTGCGCCAACGTTAGCCCCCTAACTTTTGGGCTAACGTTGGCGCCATTGGTGCATTAGGAAGGGCCAACGTTGGAGCAAAAGTTAGACCCCTAACTTTTGCACCAACGTTGGCATCAGTAAATTTGGCTATCTGATATGAAAAGTTTGAGCAAAAGTTAGACCCCTAACTTTGGCTCAAACTTTTACTCCAACTTCTACAAAAATCCAATCCGGTTCAATTGGTTCACTTTGGTTCCTCTCCAAACTCCAAGAGCAATCAACCAAGGCCTCTTTCAACCCAATTCCACCAAGAGCAAAGGCCCAACTCAAGGCTTGAAGATCATTTGAAGAAAGTGTATAAATAGGCTAGAATTCAAGTTATTCGGGGAGCTTCCTTTTCTTATTTTTCATAGAGCTTTCCTTTTGAATTTTCATAATAGTTTTCGGAAGAGCTTTGGGTATTGAGTGAATTTTAGTTTCTTAGTTTTGGGGAAGGAGAATTCCATTCTCTTTCTCTTAGTTTTATTGCTTTTAATTTCAATTACAACTGTCTTGGATCTTGGGTTGGAGAATTGAAGGAATTCTGTTTCAATCTCATCCTTGGATCTCTCTGTTTCTTTACTGCTTACTTGAATTAAATTTTCTGTTAATTGCTCTTCATCTAATTTCTTTGCAAATTACATTTCCCTTGCAATTGTTCTTGTTGGATCTAGGAAGGCATTGAGATCTAGACTTGATTTTCTAGTCTCTGGGTCCTGAGATCTAAATTCCAACTTTACATTCTGTTTAATGCTTTCCATGCTCATTTACTTTTCTGTTTAAGATCCGGTTTGATCTAAATCATTTTCTACTTCTCTGCTTGTTGCAATTTTACTTTTCCTTGTTTAATTTCTGCAAATCCAACTCCCAATTCCCTTTACAATTCAAGCCATTTACATTTCCAGCACTTTAAGATTTTGCAATTTATATTTCTTGCAATCTAAGTTTCTGCCATTTAATTTCCTGTTATTTAAGATTCAGCAATTTATTTCCTGTTCTTTTTACTTTCAATGCAATTTAAATTCTGCAAATCACCAATCAATCAACCAAATCTTGATTCGCTTGACTAAATCAACCACTAAACTAAAATTGCTCAATCCTTCAATCCCTGTGGGATCGACCTCACTCCCGTGAGTTTTTATTACTTGATGCGACCCGGTGCACTTGCCGGTTAGATTTGTGTGTTTTGGGAGAAATTCATTTTCCCACCAAAATAAACCATCAAGTTTTTGGCGCCGTTGCCGGGGATTGATTAGATTGACAATGATTAAGTGAGGTGGTAATTTAGATCAAGCACTTTTTCTTAAATTTTGATTAACCCACTAACTGTTTGATTTTTTGCTTAAACTAACTAAAACTTCAATTTAGCAATAGATTGAGGTATCACTGGTTTGTGCATTTCTCATGTTATGCTTGTATGTCAGGTACAAGAAGAAACACACTAAATTTTCATGAACAAGATGAAAGAACTCTCAGGAGGTTAAGGAGAGCTGAAAGAGGGAAAAATATCGTTGGAGAAGAGGAATCAGACGAAGAATTTCAAGATATGGAGGAACATTCAACTAATCCACCAGGTGGAGCAGACAACAACAATGACAACCCACCCCAGAGGAGAGTTTTGGCTTCCTATACCTTTGCAAATCCTAGACATTGTGGAAGCAGCATCTTGGCTCCAAATGTCAATGCAAACAATTTTGAACTTAAGCCACAACTCATCACTTTGGTTCAGAACAATTGCTCTTTTGGTGGAGGATCACTTGAAGACCCGCATCAACACTTATCCACCTTCTTGAGGATATGCAACACTGTCAAAACTAATGGTGTGCCTCCTGACAGTTACAAACTGATGCTATTCCCATTCTCTCTCAGGGACAAGGCCACTCAATGGTTGGAATCGTTTCCAAGGGACAGCATCAACAACTGGGATGATTTAGTAACCAAGTTCCTTGCCAAGTTTTATCCACCCCAGAGAATTATAAGGTTGAAGGCTGAGGTATAAACATTCACACAAATGGAGGCTGAACCTATTTATGAGGCATGGGAGAGGTACAAAGCTCTAGTCAGAAAATGCCCCCTGCCATGTTTAACGAATGGGAGAAGCTGCAAAACTTCTATGAAGGCTTAACATTGAAATCCCAGGAAGCTTTGGATCATTCAGCTGGAGGTTCCTTGCAATTCATGAAAACTGCAGAGGAGGCTCAAGAACTTATTGATATGGTGGCTAACAACCAATATTTCTTTGCTCATCAAAGAAGCCGCCAACCATCACAAAGAAGAGGAGTAATGGAGCTAGAAGGAGTGGATTCAATCCTGGCTCAAAACAAATTAATGCAGCAGCAAATTCAACAATAATTTGAGCAAATGACCAAGAGGATTGATAGCCTCCAAGTTGCAGCAGTTAACACTAGCCAACCATCAACCACATGGGGGCAAAATGAAGAAACTCAAGAGGAGCAACAGCAGAAACAAGTCTAGTACATGCATTCAAGTCCAAATGAATTCTATGGTGATACTTACAACCCCTCATGGAAGAATCACCCCAACCTCAGATGGGGGGACACTCACAACCAAAACCAACAACCATGGCAGAGGAACTCAAACCAAAACAACCCAAGAAACAATCAAAATTTCAACCAGCAGCAAACAAACCAAAATACTTATAGAAAACCTCAAAACAACTACCCCAATCTCAACCGGTACCAACCCACTAACCAACCTACCAACCAAAATGCTTATCATCCACCACCCACAGCTCATAACCCACCACAAGCACCACCTGAACCTCAAAGACTCACCAACTTGGAGACCTTGGTAGAAAAAATGATGAAACACCAGGAAATAACAAACAAAAACCATGAAGCATCACTAAAAAGCCTAGAGAGGCAGATTGGGCAACTCTCCAAGCAAATTTCTGTTGAGAGACCTTCAAGCTCACTGCCTAGTGACACAATCCCAAATCCCAAGGAGGAATGCAAGGCAATACAATTAAGGAGTGGGAGAACATTGATGAGCAACAGTGACACTACAAAGAAGCAAGCAGAGAGCATTAAAGAACCAACGGAGGACAAAAAGCAAATGAAGGCAGATGAAGCACTGGATCAAGAGGAGATGACAAACAAAAACACTGAAAAACTTAAAGAGAAGGGCAACCACCAAAGTCAACAGCAAGTAGGGAAAAGCAGCACAACTCCACTGCCTTATCCCCAGAGGTTCAACAAGGAAGTTAAGGACCAGCATTTCCATAAATTCCTTGAGACCTTCAAAAAGCTGGAAATCAATATCCCTCTAGCTGAAGCACTTGAGCAAATGCCTCTGTATGCCAAATTTTTAAAGGAGCTTATCAATAAGAAAAGAAGTTGGGATGAGAAGGAAATCGTATTACTCACTGAGGAATGCAGAGTCTTGATTCAAAAAGGGCTTCCTCCCAAGCTTGAGGACCCAGGGAGCTTCTTGTTGCTTTGCACCATTGGGGAAGTGACCATCACTAAAGCAATGTGCGATCTCGGAGCAAGTATTAATTTGATACCGTCCTCCCTGGTGAAAAAGCTGCATATAGAGGAAGTCAAACCAGTACAAATGTCTCTGGACCTGGTAGATAAGTCAATGGTATACCCCAGAGGTGTAATTGAAAATCTTTTGGTCAAGGTGGACAGTTTTATATACCCTGCTGATTTTGTAGTTTTGGATTCAAACGAGGATGATGGTGACTCTGTTATATTGGGAAGGCCATTTTTGGCCACTGCTAGAGCTATCATAGACATAGAGGAAGGGGAATTAACCCTCAGGATGCATGATCAGAGTGTCACTCTGAAGGTATTACCAGAGGCACAATTTAGCAAGGAAAAGAAAGACTATATGAAAATTGACAAGGGAGAATCACAGATGAAGGAAGAAAATGACAAGAAGAGTCAAGGCAACATCCCAAAGATAAGAGTTGTACAGATTGATGAAGGAGCCCAAGAAGACATTGGAGTATTAGCCACTGAGAAGAAAAGTCCCCAAGTGAAACCCAAGGGCAGAAAAGAAAGATCAACAAAAGGAAAGATGAAATGCAGAAACAAGACAAAAAGGGGTTGGAAGAACAGGAAGATCCCAACAGAGGGGCTGTCCAAAGGTGACAAAGTGCAACTGATATATCAACAGTTGGGGGCAAACCAACAAACTGAGGACTACTACATTGTCAGCAACATACTCTCATTAGAGCATGCTGAAATTGAACACCAGAAAACAAAAAAGAGAATCACAGTCAGGGGAGACAAATTGAGGCTCTACAAGCACCAACCACCATAAAAGAAAGCCTCAATGTCAAGCTAATGACAATAAAAGAGCGCTCCATGGGAGGCAACCCATGATTTAAAATTCATGTCATTTTAAATTCAATAAGTTATGATCATTTGAGCATGAACTCTTTTTCCTTTCATGAACAGGTCCATTAACTGCATGCATTGTTTGAAACACATGCTGAGAATTCTAAGTTTGGTGTGCTTTCAGCAATGTTACAAACAATTTTGTTTTACATGCTTAAAGTGTCTTAACAAAGCATATGGCCAAACACTAAGTTTGGTGTGCACATAGGTTCATGAAAAAAAAATTGGAAATTCATGCATCAATAATCATACAATTGTTATTTTCCAAAATCTCATAAATGAAAAAATTCCTTTTCGGTAATGAAGGCATCAATTGTGATGTACCCTTTGTCAAGAAACAAGTTTGGTGTTCATCAAACTTTGATGCACCGATTTAGCGACACAATTGATCCTTCATGAAAAAAAAGGGAAAAAGAAGAAAGTATGATGAAAACAATTCTTATAAACATTTAATTAAGTGTGACATTGAGGTTTCACTAATTGGAGGAAGGGGCACAATTTTCTTATTGACCAAACCTTAAGTTTGGTGTCCTCCAAGGAAAGTCACGGTTTAAATGAATATAAGGATTGATGATTAGTATAATGTAATAAAAGAAACACTCTAGCCACGGTTGGATAAGCTAATGTGTGTTGTCTTGTTGTGATGATTAGGTAGTCAAAGAATCTTCAATGAAAGAGACAAGACAAAGGAAAGCATAGCATGAGGACAAAATCTCATCACATCAAAAAGAGAATCTGCCACTCCATGAGATGATCACGGCAAAGACAATTGAGGAAGCAAGTTTTGTCTTCATTCATCCTTACATGCACACCTTTGATTCACATAGTATCCAATTGCATCCTAGCCTTTCATTGTTCATTTAAATAACACACCACCTTCAAGCCATGCACATGACCGAATCCTTGTACTCCAACCTTGTAAACTTCATTCCCTTCATCACTTCTCAATATAATAAGCTCAGCCTCAAACTTTCTCTTGCTCCATACACACATAAAAATCTCCAACACTCTTCACTCCTTCTAAAAGCTCAATCGATCAAGTGATTATGGCCTCTTCTTCAAAAACCAAACGAAGAAAAGGAAAAGAGCCTATGGTGGAGGAGAGCACCCCTGAATATGACCGATGGAGATTCAGATCTTCATACCATCAATTGCAAATAGAGTGGATGAACGACAAAAAGATCTATCCAGAAATTCCATTCTTATTGCCGGATGATGGATGTCAAGAAATGAAGAACAAAATTCAAAAGAGGAGGTGGGAAGAACTTGCATCACCAGCCACCCGAATCAATGCCAATATTATAAGAGAGTTTTATGCAAATATCCCAAGGCTTGACATGTGTGAGCCCCCAACATACAAGAGCTATGTGCGGGGAGTGGAAGTAGACTTTAGCTCGGATGCAATCAAGAAAGTCTTGGGGCTAAAGTCAGTCCGCTTTAGTGAACCAGGATACCAACAAAGATTGAATGAAGGTCAGGATTATGATGAGATTGCTAGGGATATTTGTCTGGAGAACTCTGAGTGGGAAGGAGATGACAAAAACAAATATAAGTATTTGAAGAGATGTAACCTCACCCCGGAAGCAAAAGGATGGTATGAGTTGATGAAAAGATCAATTCTGGGCACAGTAAACACCTCAGAAGTTAACAGGGAGAGAGCTGTGATGTTGCATTGCATCATGGTGGGAGGAGAGATCAAAGTTCATGAAATCCTTGCAAAAGATATCCAACGGATTGCTGAGAAGAATTCGGCCGGGTCTTGGTTATACTACCCAAGTACCATTTGGAGGTTGTGTGTGAAGGCTAAAGTACCAATGGAAGATGAGAATCCAAAGTGGATAAGCCAAGGCCTACCCATAACCATTGAAAGAATGACAATGACTCCCGAAGCACATCAAGGCCGAAGACCACATGGAAGAAGGCAAAGAGAAGAACCAATGGAAGAAGATGAGCTACACCTAGAAGAAGAACCACAAGAAGAGGAGGAGCAACCACACTTTTTCCCACATGGCAATATGGATATGACTCAAATGCAAGAAGCAATTGGAAGATTGTCACACCAATACACAAGAATTCAAGAAAGGCAAGAGTACCATTCACAATACTTGAAGCATCAACAAGAACAAAAAGAATGGCAGCTGAAAATAATGAACCAACAAAATGAGTTTGAGTCAAAATTCCTTGCGATGCAAGAGGAGCATGCCTTTCAATCTCATGAAGCATTTGGGAAGTTAGCACAAATGCAGGCCGAAACCATGAGGGCTCTCAATGAGTTTACAACCCTCCAAGATGCAAGATATGAAGTCCAAGCCGATTACAACATCAATGGTCAAATCAAACTGAACTATATTGGAGAACATCTGCACAACATGGATCCAGCATTCCCAACTTATGATGAGTTCTTCAAAAAGAAAAGTGAAGTAGAAGTAAACAAAGCCATGAGCCTTGAAGATAGAGTAGAGGAGACGATGAATAAAGCTGGTTTCTGGCGAGGTCAACAGATAACAAACATGGACACAGGGAACACCAGCAACCAAGTATATGAAAGAAGAAAGAAAAAGCATGACAAATGAAAGGTGGACTTGCTCCTTAATCGTCACTACAAAAGAAAAAAAAATATGCATTCTATCTGTTTGAAGTGTCTTTGCATCTTTAAGAAGTTATTTTAATTAATAGTCTTTGCATTATGTTTGTTTATCTTAAAATAAGTAAGCTAGTTTAAGTTTGTGCTTGTGTGTTTACTTCCATTTGACTAAAAGTATGTTCTGTCCCCTGCATCTTTAAATCAATGAAAGAAATGTTTGAATGTGAAGTAAGATAGTCTCTGTTAGATAGAAGTAGAATAATAGTAAGTGGTGGTATGTGTGTGATTGTATAATAGCTCACTGTTAGTGAATAAAGAGCTAGGATATCTCCTTCCAAGTATAGAGTGACCTACTGTCTATGGATCTCAATTAAATAAAGATCCTTGGTAAGAAAGAAAAACAAAAAGAAAGAAAGAAAAGAGATAGCCAAAAAGTGGCAGAGAAAAGAAAAGGAAACAAAAAGAAACAAAGCTGGACACCAATAGCTTGAACTTTAAAACATATGTCTGTGGTGTCTTTGTACTAGGATCTGCTTGGATTAGTAAGCTCTTTGGAGTGCTTCAACACTTGGTGACTTGGATTAACTAATCCGGGATCATCAGCTGAAAGTCCACTATCAAGAGCAACCTAACTACAAGGCATTTAGTAACCCAAAGAGGTGCTGGGCATCAATGTTTAAAAGGGAATGTGAGCCAAGTGTCTATGGTGAATAATGTGTCAAGAATACAAAAAAAAAAAAAGAAAATGAACTTGCTACACATGACACTCAAATAAAGCTTTTGAAAAAAAGTAATAGCCAAGGATAAAGGAATAATGAGAGGTCATAGCAGTATGTTACTTGAGGCTTGAAGGAGACTTTCTAGGCCTAAGAGTCAATAAGAAGTGAGTGTTTGCATATCCACACAAAACCCCATGAACTACCAATAATATTCTACTAGCATGAACATCCTCTTCCATTTCATTCTTTCTTCTTAATAATTCATTTCTTGCTTGGGGACAAGCAAGCTTTAAGTTTGGTGTTGTGATGACAAGTCATCTTAGCCTAGTTTCACTAGTCTCTTTCTTTTGTTTTTAATTGAATTATACACTTTCTTGAGGCCTAAGCAAGCTAAATTGGGTAGAATTTTCATGCTTCCTTTGATTGAATCAACCATAGATAAATTCATGCTTTTTCATGAGATTTGATGCCATAATGGTTGCATATTAGGATAGAATGAACATCTCATGATTTTGAGCATAGCTTTGATGTGTTTGGTTGATTAATGATAGGTGAAGAAAGCTTGGAGAAAGGTTGAAGTAAGAAGGAATGGCTAGAAGCAAAGAGAGGACAATGAAACAAGTGAAATTGAACCAGGAAGCATAAAGTTGGACTTGAAGTTAGCCCTCAAACTTTTGCACAAACTTTTGGGTGAAAAGTTAGCCTCAAAGTTAGACCCCTAACTTGGAGGCTAACGTGAGAATTGGAAAATCACCCCAGGGCTACTCAACGTTTGCGCCAACGTTAGCCCCCTAACTTGGAGGCTAACGTTGGCATGAAAAATTTGTCCATGGGCTCCTCACGTTTGCGCCAACGTTAGCCCCCTAACTTTTGGGCTAACGTTGGCACATGAAGTTGTAAGGCTAGGGGCAAAAGTTTGCGCCAACGTTAGCCCCCTAACTTTTGGGCTAACGTTGGCGCCATTGGTGCATTAGGAAGGGCCAACGTTGGAGCAAAAGTTAGACCCCTAACTTTTGCACCAACGTTGGCATCAGTAAATTTGGCTATCTGATATGAAAAGTTTGAGCAAAAGTTAGACCCCTAACTTTGGCTCAAACTTTTACTCCAACTTCTACAAAAATCCAATCCGGTTCAATTGGTTCACTTTGGTTCCTCTCCAAACTCCAAGAGCAATCAACCAAGGCCTCTTTCAACCCAATTCCACCAAGAGCAAAGGCCCAACTCAAGGCTTGAAGATCATTTGAAGAAAGTGTATAAATAGGCTAGAATTCAAGTTATTCGGGGAGCTTCCTTTTCTTATTTTTCATAGAGCTTTCCTTTTGAATTTTCAGAGAGTTTTAGTTACTGAGTGATCTTTAATTTCTTAGTTTGGGGAAGGAGAATTCCATTCTCTTCCTCTTAGTTTTATTGCTTTTAATTTCAATTACAACTGTCTTGGATCTTGGGTTGGAGAATTGAAGGAATTCTGTTTCAATCTCATCCTTGGATCTCTCTGTTTCTTTACTGCTTACTTGAATTAAATTTTCTGTTAATTGCTCTTCATCTAATTTCTTTGCAATTTACATTTTCCTTGCAATTGTTCTTGTTGGATCTAGGAAGGCATTGAGATCTAGACTTGATTTTCTAGTCTCTGGGTCCTGAGATCTAAATTCCAACTTTACATTCTGTTTAATGCTTTCCATGCTCATTTACTTTTCTGTTTAAGATCCGGTTTGATCTAAATCATTCTCTACTTCTCTGCTTGTTGCAATTTTACTTTTCCTTGTTTAATTTCTGCAAATCCAACTCCCAATTCCCTTTACAATTCAAGCCATTTACATTTCCAGCACATTAAGATTTTGCAATTTACATTTCTTGCAATCTAAGTTTCTGCCATTTAATTTCCTGTTATTTAAGATTCAGCAATTTATTTCCTGTTCTTTTTACTTTCAATGCAATTTAAATTCTGCAAATCACCAATCAATCAACCAAATCTTGATTCGCTTGACTAAATCAACCACTAAACTAAAATTGCTCAATCCTTCAATCCCTGTGGGATCGACCTCACTCCCGTGAGTTTTTATTACTTGATGCGACCCGGTGCACTTGCCGGTTAGATTTGTGTGTTTTGGGAGAAATTCATTTTCCCACCAAAATATCTCATCAGTTTGCTCCAATGGCAGGGATAGAGATGCTTCTCCCATAGAAGTCGGGAGTAGGTGTAGTAAAGTCACCCAGCACCTTCCTTGCATTGTTGGCATTGTTGTTGCTTTCGGTTGCCATGTCTTCTTCTTTGAAGATTTCTGTTAGGTCCTCTACAGAGAGTTGTGCTTTAGCTTCTCTTAGCTTTCGCTTCAAGGTTCTTTTAGGTTCAGGGTCAGCCTCAACAAGAATGCTTTTGTCTTTGCTCCTGCTCATATGAAAGAGAAGAGAACAAGAAAATATGAAATCCTCTATGTCACAGTATAGAGATTCCTTGTGGTGTCAGAGGAAAAGAAAAATAAAAGGAAGAGGTAGAAGAATTCGAACTTACCAAGAAAGATAGAGTTTGAATCGTGCATTGAGGAGTAGTGTTAGTCCATAAATAGAAGGATGTGAGAAGAGGGGAAGAAATTTTCAAAAATTAAAGTGAATTAATTAAAAGAAATTTTGAAAAAAAAGGTAATTGATTTTCAAAAAATAAGATTGGGAAAGAAATAAAGTGATTTTTGAAAAAGATTTTGAAATTAGAAATAAAAAAGATATGATTGAAAAATTAATTTTAAAAAAAATGTGATAAAAAGATATGATTGAAAAGATATAGTTTTAAAAAGATATGATTGAGAAGATATGATTTGAAAAACAATTTAAAAAGATTTGATTTTGAAAATTAATGACTTGGCTAACAAGAAATTTAAAAGATATGATTCAGACATTAAACATTTCTCAACAGAAAAGGCAACATACTTGAAATGTTGAATCAAATCATTAATTGTTAGCAAGTATTTTTGAAAATGGAAAGAAATTGATTTTGAAAATATATGATTGAAAAGATATGATTTGAAAAAGATTTTATTTTGAAAAATTATGAAAACTTGAAAAAAATTTGAATTAAAAACAAAATCTTCCCTCTTGTGCCATCCTGGCGTTAAACGCCCAGAATGGTATACATTCTGGTGTTTAATGCCCAAAATGCTACCCTTTTGGGCGTTAAACGCCCAGCCAGGTACCCTGGCTGGCGTTTAAACACCAGTTTTCCTTCCTCACTGGGCGTTTTGAACGCCCAACTTTTTCTGTGTAATTCCTCTGCTGAATGTTCTGAATCTTCAATTCTCTATATTATTGACTTGAAAAGACACAAATTAAAAATTTTTTTGGATTTTTAATAATGAGGAATAATCAAAATGAAACTAAGATCAAATAAACAATGCATGCAAGACACCAAACTTAGAAGTTTGTATACTATTGACACTAACAAATTGAGAATGCATATGAGAAACAATAAAACACTCAAGATAAGAGAATTTAAATATTAGAGCAAGGAAATCATCAAGAACAACTTGAAGATCAATGAAGGCACATGAATGAATTCGAAAAATGCAAGAAGAATAGAAACATGCAATTGACACCAAACTTAAAATGAGACACTAGACTCAACAAGAAACATAAAATATTTTTGGTTTTTATGATTTTGTAAAATTTTTTTGGATTTTTCGAAAATTATATGGAGAAGTAAAATAAAGGTTTCAAAATTCTTAATGAGAATTCCAAGAATCATTGCAATGCTAGTCTAAGACTCCGGTCCAGGAATTAGACATGGCTTCACAGCCAGCCAAGCTTTCAAGGAAAGCTCCGGTCCAAAACACTAGACATGGCCAATGGCCAGCCAAGCCTTAGCAGATCATTGCTCACAACAGCAAAATTGATAGAAATCAACAAGCTCTTATGATGATAAGTTGAAACCTCGGTCCAATAAGATTAGACATGGCTTCACAGCCAGCCAGACTTCAACAGATCATCATGAAACTCTAGAATTCAGTCTTAAAAATTCTGAAGAAAAACACCTAATCTGAGCAACAAGATGAGCCGTCAATTGTCCAAACTCAAACAATCCCCGGCAACGGTGCCAAAAACTTGGTGCACGAAATTGTGATCATCAATGGCGCCATCAACATGGTACGCTCAATTGCAATCTCAACTCTTTATCACAACTTCACACAACTAACCAGCAAGTATACTGGGTCATCCAAGTAATAAACCTTACGTGAGTAAGGGTCGATCCCACAGAGATTGTTGGTATGAAGCAAGCTATGGTCATCTTGTAAATCTCAGTCAGGCGAATTCAAATGGTTATGGAGGATTAATGAATAAAACATAAAATAAAGATAGAGATACTTATGTAATTCATTGGTGAGAATTTCAGATAAGCGTATGGAGATGCTTTGTCCCTTTCGTCTCTCTGCTTTCCTACTGTCTTCATCCAATCTTTCTTACTCCTTTCCATGGCAAGCTGTATGTTGGGCATCACCGTTGTCAGTGGCTACAGTCCCGTCCTCTCAGTGAAAATGTTCAACGTGCTCTGTCACAGCACGACTAATCATCTGTCAGTTCTCAATTAGGTTGGAATAGAATCCAGTGATTCTTTTGCGTCTGTCACTAATGCCCAGCCTTCAGAAGTTTGAAGCTCGTCACAGTCATTCAATCCTTGAATCCTACTCAGAATACCACAGATAAAGTTTAGACCTTCCGGATTCTCTTGAATGCCGTCATCAATTCTAGCTTATACCACGAAGATTCTGATTAAGGGATCCAAGAGATATCCACTCAATCTAAGGTAGAACGGAGGTGGTTGTCAGGCACACGTTCATAGGTGAGAATAATGATGAGTGTCACGGATCATCACATTCATCAAGTTGAGAAACAAGTGATATCTTAGAACAAGAATAAGCCGAATTTAATAGAAGAACAATAGTAATTGCATTGATACTCGAGGTACAGCAGAGCTCCACACCTTAATCTATGGTGTGTAGAAACTCCACCGTTGAAAATACATAAGAACAAGGTCTAGGCATGGCCGAATGGCCAGCCTCCCAAAGAGGGTTCAATCATAAAAACATGATCCCAAGACTCTAAAGATTGAAAGACTTCTAATACAATAGCAAAAGGTCCTATTTGTAGAGAACTAGTAGCTTAGGGTTTACAAAGATGAGTAAATGACATAATCCACTTCTGGGCCCACTTGGTGTGTGCTTGGGTTGAGCATTGAAGCTTTCATGTGTAGAGACTTTTCTTGGAGTTAAACGCCAGCTTTTGTGCCAGTTTGGGCGTTTAACTCCCATTCTTGTGCCAGTTCCGGCGTTAAATGCCAGAATTCTTGAGCTGACTTGGAACGCCTGTTTGGGCCATCAAATCTCGGGCAAAGTATGGACTATTATACATTGCTGGAAAGCCCAGGATGTCTAATTTCCAACGCAATTGAGAGCGCGCCAATTGAGCTTCTGTAACTCCAGAAAATTTACTTTGAGTGCAGGAAGGTCAGAATCCAACAGCATCTGCAGTCCTTTTCAGCCTCTGAATCAGATTTTTGCTCAGGTCCCTCAATTTCAGCCAGAAAATACCTGAAATCATAGAAAAACACACAAACTCATAGTAAAGTCCAGAAAAGTGAATTTTAACTAAAAACTAATAAATATATAATAAAAACTAACTAAAACATACTAAAAACAATGCCAAAAAGCGTATAAATTATCCGCTCATCAAAAACCTCTGACCAATAAGCTGCACTCTTTTGTCAACTCGTTGGGAGACGACCTGGGATTCATACTCCCAGTATTTTTATTCTAATTTTGTGACAACCCTTCTAAATTGATATGCGGATCTTTGATGGTCAAGAACTGTACTTGCAACGTTCTTCTTACATTAATTTCTTAATCGGCCAATTTCCGCCACGTCAATTAGTAACGTCATACCCAAACTGTGTGAAAAATCAGGTTTAGTATCCACCAGCTTGACTTTATCGTAGTTTCTTGAAAATTGCTTGCAGATCAAGTTCTGCAGCACCTATACTGATCAGTCCTTATGCAACCTATTTTACCTTCTGACTTATTACTCTTTCTATATTTGTATGCCATTCCTTAGTTGCTTCTGAATTCATGGAAGCATTGAATGATGGCTGTTTTGAAAAAAATTCTTTTATCAGGCAGAATACCATACAGATAAAGCCTCGGTTGGTGTTTCACCTATACTATAAATTTTTTTATTTATAATCATATGTGTCCCTTCAATATTGACAATGTGATCAGAGCACTTTATTTCCTCTGTAAATAAAAACCTGACTAGACTCTCATCATGCAAATTGTTCCATTTGTCAAAATACTTTGATATCTTTGTTGGAAACATGAAAATCTTCATCAATTTTTAATCTTTACTCTTCAAACAACTTTTTTTCATAAAGTGCTTTACCAAAATTATGTTAAATTTTATTGAATTAGTCGTTTTGATTCTTTTTCCTTATATCTTTTCGATATATTTATATTTCAGTTTGAAACTATCTATTTGGGGACACTCATCATTCAAAGAAACCAAGAAAATTTGGATAAGAAGAGCCCAATAATTTTTTTAATGCCATTCCTTGTCATGATGTGGAATCTTTTGCATGGTGAGTGTTTAGCATAATACTTACTGACCAATATAACTACAATCCACCAAAATTATTTTGGTTATAGTCACCTAGTTTTGATAAAGTCCTCCACTAGACATAAAAAATCACAAATGTCCGTTGTTAACATCATTTCTTGCTTCCCATATTAGTGAGGTCTAACCTAAACTTCATAAAAAATGGTTTTAGTATCCACAATATTATCTTTATCCTAGTTTCTTGAAAACTGGTGTAATATTATCTTCTGCAGCATTGAGCCACATAATTCTGACTACCCCTTATGCAACCTGGTCTAAATTTTGAATTATTACTGGTAATAAGATATGTATGGTATCCTTTAATAACCTTAAACCTCGTGAAAGCATTGACTAATTGCTAGTTTAAAGAAATTTCTTCTGTCAGTTCGAACACCATACAAATAGAGCTTGGATCGGTGTTGTACCTAGACTCTGAATTTCTTCCTTATTATGATATACGTTTTATGAATATTGACCATGTGATCAAAGTACTTGTTTGTCATGTTATTTTAATATCTTTGTTGGAAACATGGAAATCTTCCTCCATTCTTTTAAAAAAGTAATATCGAATAATGCTTTTTCAAGAAATGCTTTACCATGACTCTATTAAATCTTACTGAACCGATGCTTGAAGTTTTTTTCATCTTTATTCATGTAATAATACTTTAAAGGTGCTCTATTTGTGCCATTACACCTAATTGTTTTAGCCCTATAAGAGATTTTGAATTAAGCACCAAACAGTCTATTATTGACAAAGAGTTTGGAAGCTTTGTGAAATGTATTTGACAAACTTAGTTTATTCCTTATATTTAGGGGGATACATTTTTAATACAGTTTGGAGCAATCTATTTGTGGTCACTAATTATTCAAAGAAACGAAGAAAAATAGGGCAATTAGACACCAATAATTTGTTTAATTCATCAGTTGTGATGAGTTAGAACCTTTTGCATGGTGAGTGTGTAGCTTAAGACTTCATGACCAATAAAACTACAAATTTATACAATGGTACAACTTTAAATGCTTACTTTTGATAAAATCCCCTGTTAACCTCATTTCTTGACAGATGTATTAGTAAGGTGTAGCCTAAACTGTATGCGAAATCGGGCTTAGTATACACCAGCTTATTTTTATCCTAATTTCTTCAAAACTACTTTAAGGTCACCTTCTACAGCATAGATCTATACATTAGCAACCTTTTCTAAATTTGGAATTATTACTCATAATATCATTAGTATGGCATGGTTAAATTACTTTTGATTTCATCAAGGCATTGAATGATTACTATTTTAGAAAAATTTCTTCTAGCCAGTTAGAACACCATTCCAATATAGCCTCCATTATAGTATCACGCAAATAACTTTCTTCACTATTTAGGTGTACTTATCTCCAACATTGGCAATGTGATCAGGGCACTTTATTTCTTCTGTTCCAAACAATTAGACTTGACACACTTTCTGCTAAGTTGTTCAGATTTTGCACTATATCCAATATTAACAATGTGATCATGCGTCTTTATTTTTTTTTCTCAACAAAAATTGGACTTGACACTCTTCATGCAAAGTATTTCAATTTTTTCCAACTTACTATTATGATGAAATATCAAAAAACCATTTTTTAACTCTGATTTCATGGCAGTATTGTTAAATTACTATTATGAAGAAAATCTCTATATCACAACATCCACCCCTACAATAGTATCATTTTTAGGGTTTACTGTATATGTGTTCCATTGAGGCCCACAAACTTATAAAACTTTTTTAAAAACTAAATTTTTTCCTTTTGATAATTGTCAATCCAAATGTACATTGCTTATGTAAAAAAATTGTAATATTGATATCACTTAATTATTATAAAACATGGCATCACCTTGATCACCATTCTTGTGATGTTTATGATGTTAAATAAAGACTTCAAAACCAAAACTTCATATAGGAGATCTTACTATTAATGAAATTAAATTAACATTGTTAGTATACATAATACACTTTATATTTAATAATTATCTTCATTCTCTGTCATTAAAATTTGTAACACCATTTGAGAAATAAACAATTAATAATAAGAAGCATTTGGGAGTTTTTCCATGACTTTCTTCTTTGTCAACAGTTAATAATCAGATCCAACTCCATGAGTTGTGGCTATCTGGTTTTAATCGGATAAAAAACTTCAAATAATCAGCTCATGGTTAAAATTTGGGAGTGATATTATGTATTTTTCTGATACATTCAATTTATGAAAGATTCTCCTAAATGTCATTATCTATTTTAGCCCCCATTTTACCCTATTTATTCTTGTCCAATTACATTTTTATCCTATTAAAAATCTATATTTTAATTTTTAGGACTCAACTTCGACTCATAGCAAACTCATAATATAGGTCCATGTTATTCAACTGTCAAATAGTAAGTCAAATCAATAACTTAAATAGATATTCATTCAATTTAGCTCAATGTGCATTATCCAATTGTGGCGTTTGATTTTTAGTTCACATATTTTTCTAATTGTTTAAGTATATATATTGGAGGATGTTTTATTATACACTGCCACACAATAGGTTAGATTTAATGATTTTTATAAGTTAGAGACTTGTCATAATACAAATGTTATGTCGTATGTTTTGTTTTTCATCGAATGTGCTCTACATGCCACAACTTCTAACATTTGGGATATTGCTTTGAACTTTTTCTTTCAACTTATTTAAACTCACTGTTGGATGATATTCTTTTTTACTATTATCACTTTTGTATTTACCAAATGTCATATATATATATAAGTTATATGAGTGATATTGAAAAAAATTTTCACCTAGCAGTGTCTAGGCTATTCTCCTATCCATTCTCTTCATAAAACCAAAAAATAAGTGCATGAAGGAAAGAATTATAATCCTTTATGTACTATTCGAATGATGTATATTCAATTATGTTCATGTGTCATATCAATTAATTCAAATTTAATTGCATGATAACAACATATAGTTTACAAAACATAGATTCTAATATATAATATCATACTCTACTAATCACCAAACTTCTATTCTAGATAGAAATTCTAGTTCTATATAGAAGGTTTAAGATATATGTATTAACAAATAGGCAGATTAGCTATTTGTTACTAACAAAGATGTCTAATTTTGTTAAACATCAGAATCATAAGTTGAGATTTCAGCTTTTTCATCCCATTGTTCTTGTGCCTATTAGTGGGATTTTGTTCTTCCTCCTCAAGCAGGTTAATATTGATGTTGCCAATTTTTACACCGCCAGTAGTTCTCTTAGCTGATGTTTTGAACTTGAGACTGAAAACAGTTTCTTCAGCAGAAAATCTTTAACATAGAAATATTATATAAAACACACCACACTAAGAAATATGTATACAGAATGTAATGCATATTTCTTTCATCATATGCAGGTTATAATCACATTGTCAAGTGTTTAGATAACTGACCATAGTAAGATGAGTATCAGTATCACTCGTAAGATTGACCATGATGTCCGAAATGTCAATCGAGTTGATGTAGTCATGCTTTTAAGAATAGACAAACCCTATTAAAAATTAGATAACGCATTAAACAATTCACCAAAGTAAGAACAACAATATGTGTAAGAACACGTTGAGATAATGACACCTTCATTAGCATTCAGTTTGTTGGGAAGGCTCTCTAGCTTGTTTTTCCTGATAATATCCTCGTTACAAATTTTCATCACTGTGTACACTGGATCGTACTGCTTTATATTTCCAGACTTCACATTTAGTTTAAATAACACTCGTTTATCCATCATATTGTCTAGCGATGGTGGGTAATCACCTTCTCCAACTCCCTAACAAAGTACATAGATAAAAACAATTATCTTAGTGTTACTAGTTCCTAAATAAACAACATAATTAAATATAATTTTAAAGCAATGTAAGTTTATGAACTTAGATTTTACTTACATCCTCACAAACAATCTTGTCCGTTGACTTTCTACACAACTGTGTGGTCTTCCTATTCCACAGGTGATGAGCGGATAATTTATACGCTTTTTGGCATTGTTTTTAGGTAGATTTTAGTAGGATCTAACTACTTTTAGGGATGTTTTCATTAGTTTTTATGTAAAATTCATATTTCTGGACTTTACTATGAGTTTGTGTATTTTTCTATGATTTCAGGTATTTTCTGGCTGAAATTGAGGGACCTGAGCAAAACTCTGATAAGGAGGCTGACAAAGGACTGCTGATGCTGTTGGATTCTGACCTCTCTGCACTCGAAATGGATTTTCTGGAGCTAAAGAACTTCAAATGGCGCACTCTCAATGGAGTTGGAAAGTAGACATTCAGAGCTTTCCAGCAATATATGAATTCCTCTATGAAGCTTGGGAAAGATACAAGCAGATGACCAAAAGGTGTCCTTCTGACATGCTTTCAGAGTGGACCATTTTAGATATATTCTATTATGGTCTATCTGAGTTTTCTAAGATGTCACTGGACCATTCTGCAGGTGGATCCATTCACCTAAAGAAAACACCTGCAAAAGCTCAAGAACTTATTGACATGGTTGCAAATAACCAATTCATGTACACTTTTGAGAGGAATTTCGTGAATAATGGGACGTCTTAGAGGAAGAGAGTTCTTGAAATTGATGCTCTGAATGCCATATTGGCTCAGAACAAAATATTGACTCAACAAGTCAACATGATCTCTCAAAGTCTAAATGGATGACAAAATGCATCCAACAGTACTAAAGAGGCATCTTCTGAAGAAGATGTTTATGATCCTGAGAACCCTGCAATAGCAGAGGTAAATTACATGGGTGAACCTTATGGAAACACCTATAATTCATCATGGAAAAATCATCCAAATTTCTCATGGAAGGATCAACAAAAGCCTCAACAAGGCTTTAATAATGGTGGAAGAAATAGGCTCAGCAATAGCAAGCCTTTTCCATCATCTTCTCAGCAACAGACAGAGAATTCTGAGCAGAGCACCTCTAACTTAGCAAACATAGTCTCTGATCTGTTTAGGCCACTTTAAGTTTCATGAGTGAAACAAGGTCCTCTATCAGAAATTTGGAGGCACAAGTGGGCCAGCTTAGTAAGAAAGTTACTGAAACTCCTCCTAGTACTCTCCTAAGCAATACTGAAGAGAATCCAAAAAGAGAGTGCAAGGCCATTGACATAATCAACATGGCCGAACCTAGAGAGGAAGGAGAAGACGTGAATCCTAATGAGGAAGACCTCATGGAACGTCCCTCAAGCAAGAAGGAGTTCCCTATAGAGGACCCAAAGGAATCTGAAGGTCATATAGAGACCATAGAGATCCCATTAAATCTCCTTCTACCATTCATGAGCTCTGAAAACTATTTTTCCTCTGAAGAGGATGAAGATGTAACTGGAGAGCAAGTTGCTCAATATCTAGGAGCCATCATGAAGCTGAATTCCAAGCTGTTTGATAATGAGACTTAGGAAGGTGAACCTCCCTTGCTCATTAGTGAACTAGATACATGGGTTCAGCAAACTCTACCTCAAAAGAGACAAGATCCTGGTAAATTCTTAATACCATGTACCATGGGCACCATGATCTTTGAGAAGGCTCTGTGTGACCTAGGGTCAGGCATAAATCTTATACACTCTCTGTAATGGAGAAGCTGGGAATCATTGAGGTACAGCCTGCCATATTCTCATTAGAGATGGCAGACGAATCACAAAGACAAGCTTATGGATTAGTAGAGGACATGTTAGTGAAGGTTAAAGGCCTCTACATCCCTGCTGATTTCATAATCTTAGACACTAGGAAGGAGGAGGATAAATGCATCATCCTTGGAAGATCATTCCTAGCCACAGTAGGAGCTGTGATTGATGTTGACAGAGGAGAGCTAGTCCTTTAATTAAATGGGGACTAGCTCTAGGATCTTCTTCTGCAACCATGGAGAGGAAGCATGCAAAGCTTCTCTCAATACAGAGTCAAACAAAGCCCCCACAATTAAACTCTAAGTTTGGTGTTGGGAGTCTACAACATTGACCTGATCACCTGTGGGGCTCCATGAGAGCCCATTGTCAAGCTAGTGACATTAAAGAAGCGCTTATTGGGAGGCAACCCAATTTTTATTTATGTAATTTTATTTTTATATTCTTTTATGTTTTATTAGGTTCATGATCATGTGGAGTCACAAAACAAATACTAAAATTAAAAATAGAATAAAAAATAGCAGAAGAAATAGCACACCCTAGAGGAAGGGCTTACTGGTGTTTAAATGCCAGTAAGGAGCATCTGGCTGGCGTTCAACGCCAGAACAAAGCATGGATCTGGCGTTGAACGCCAGAAACATGCAGCAATCTGGCGTTTAAACACCAAGATTGCACACTGAGGAAAGCTGGCGTTCAACGCTAGAAACATGCTGCAGACTGGCGTTGAACGCCCAAAACAAGCATAAAACTGGTGTTTAACGCCAGAAACAAGCATCAATCTGGCGTTAAACGCCAGGATTGCATGCAGAGAATGTTTTACACGCCTCATTAGTGCAGGGATGTAAATCCTTGACACCTCAGGATCTGTGCACCCCACAGGATCCCTACCTACCTCAACTCACCCTCTATCTCTTTTTCAAAGAATCCAATAAACACTCTTCCCCAAAATCCTTCACAATCACCTCAAATCTCTCTTCTCCATCACCTCTTCACTACTCACATTCATCCAACGATCCATCATCCCCACTAGCAACCGATCTGAAGTTACTGTGGATCAGGCCATCATGATCCATAGCATCATGATTGGAGAGGAAGTAGAAGTTCATGAAGTCATCTCTCTTGAATTCTATAAAATAGCCAAAAAGTCTTCCACTATGGCAAGGCTAGCTTTTCCTCATCTTATTTACCATTTATGCTACTCAGCTGGAGTTATCATAGAAGGAGACATCCTTATTGAAGAGGACAAGCCCATCACCAAGAAAAGGATGGAGCAAACAAGAGAGGCCATCCATGGATCTCAAGAGATGCATGAGGAAGCTCATCATCAAGGAATCCCTGAGATGCTTCAAGGGATGCACTTTCCTCCCAATAACTATTAGGAATAACTCAACACTTCTCTAGAAGACTTGAGTTATAACATGGACCAACTAAGGATGGAACACCAAGAGCACTCCATCATTCTCCATGAGATTAGAGAAGATCAAAGAGCAATGAGGGAGGAGCAACAAAGGCAAGGAAGAGACATAGAAGAGCTCAAGGACATCATTGGTCCTTCAAGAAGAAGGCGCCACCATCACTAAGGTGGGCTCATTCCTTGTTCTTATTTCTCTATTTTTCGGTTTTTAAGCTTCATGTTTATCTATGTTTTGTGTCTTTACTTCATGATCATTAGTAACTATGTCTTATGGCTATGAATAATTCCATGAATCTTTCACCTCTCTTAAATGAAAAATGTTTCTAATACAAAAGAACAAGAAGTACATGAGTTTCGAATTCATCCTTGAAATTAGTTTAATTATATTGATGTGGTGACAATAATTTTTGTTTTCTGAATGAATGCTTGAACAGTGCATATTTTTGATCTTGTTGATTATGAATGTTAAAATTATTGGCTCTTGAAAGAATGATGAATAAGAGAAATGTTATTGATGATCTGAAAAATCATAAAATTGATTCTTGAAGCAAGAAAAAGCAGTGAAGAACAAAGCTTGCGAAAAAAAAGTGGCGAAAAAAATTATGGAAAGAAAAAGAAGAAGCAAGCAGAAAAAGCCAATAGCCCTTAAAACCAAAAGGCAAGGGTAAAAAGGATCCAAGACTTTGAGCATCAATGGATAGGAGGGCCCAAGGAAGTAAATCCAGGCCTAAACGGCTAAATCAAGCTGTCCCTAACCATGTGCTTGTGGCATGCAGGTCCAAGTGAAAAGCTTGAGACTGAGTGGTTAAAGTCATGATCCAAAGCAAAAAGAGTGTGCTTAAGAGCTCTGGACACCTCTAACTGGGGACTTTAGCAAAGCTGAGTCACAATCTGAAAAGGTTCACCCAGTCATGTGTCTGTGGCATTTATGTATCCGGTGGTAATACTGGAAAACAAAGTGCTTAGGGCCACGGCCAAGACTCATAAAAGTAGCTGTGTTCAAGAATCAACATACTTAACTAGGAGAATCAATTAACACTATCTGAACTCTGAGTTCCTATAAAAGCCAATCATTCTGAACTTCAAAGGATAAAGTGAGATGCCAAAACTGTTCAGAAGCAAAAAGCTACAAGTCCCGCTCATCTAATTAGAACTAATATTCATTGATATTTTGGGATTTATAGTATATTCTCTTGTTTTTATCCTATTTTCAGTTGCTTGGGGACAAGCAACAATTTAAGTTTGGTGTTGTGATGAGCGGATAATTTATATGCTTTTTTGACATTGTTTTTAGGTTGTTTTTAGTAGGATCTAGCTACTTTTAGGGATGTTTTCATTAGTTTTTATGTAAAATTGACATTTCTGGACTTTACTATGAGTTTGTGTGTTTTTCTGTGATTTCAGGTATTTTCTGGCTAAAATTGAGGGACCTGAGCAAAACTCTGATAAGGAGGCTGACAAAGGACTGCTGATGCTGTTGAATTCTGACCTCCCTGCACTCGAAATAGATTTTCTGGAGCTACAGAACTTTAAATGGCGCGTTCTCAATGTCGTTGGAAAGTAGACATTCAGAGCTTTCCAGCAATATATAATAGTCCATACTTTATTCGAGATTAGATGACGAAAACTGGTGTTCAACTCCAGTTCCATGCTGCATTCTGGAGTCAAACGCCAAAAACACGTCATAAACCAGAATTAAACGCCAAAAACACGTTACAACTTGGCGTTTAACTCCAAGAGAAGCCTCTGCACGTGTAAAGCTCAAGCTCAGCCCAAGCACACACCAAGTGGGCCCCGAAAGTGGATTTCTGCATCAATTACTTATTTTTGTAAACCCTAGTAACTAGTTTAGTATAAATAGAACTTTTTACTATTGTACTAGGTGTCTTTTGACAATATAGTCTCTTGACCATTCGGTCTTTTGATCATTCATGGGGGCTGGCCATTCGGCCATGTCTGGACCTTCATCACTTATGTATTTTCAACGGTAGAGTTTCTACACACCATAGATTAAGGGTGTGGAGCTCTGTTGTACCTCGAGTTTTAATGCAATTATTACTATTTTCTATTCAGTTCAGCTTATTCTTGTTCCAAGATATTCATTGCACTTCAACCTGATGGATGTGATGATCCGTGATACTCATCATCATCCATCCTTATGAATGCGTGATTGACAACCACTTCCGTTCTACCTTAGAACGAGCGCATATCTCTTGGATTCCTTGATTAGAATCTTCGTGGTATAAGATAGAATTATTGGCGGCCATTCTTGAGAATCCGGAAGGTCTAAACCTTGTCTGTGGTATTCCAAGTAGGATTCAGGGATTGAATGACTGTGACGAGCTTCAAACTTGCGATTGTTGGGCGTGATGACAAACGCAAAAAAATCAATTGATTCTATTCCGACATGATCGAGAACCGATAGATGATTAGCCGTGCTGTGACAAGAGCATTTGGACCTTTTTCACTGAGAGGATGGGAAGTAGCCATTGACATCGGTGATGCCCTACATACAGATTGCCATGGAAAGGAGTAAGAAGGATTGAAAGTAAGAAAGCAGTATGTTGCAGAGATTCAACAGGGACAAAGCATCTCTATACACTTATCTGAATTTCCACCAATAATTTACATAAGTATTTCTATCTTTATTTTATGTTTTATTTATTATTACTTTCGAAAACCTTTATAAACCATTTGAATCCACCTAACTGAGATCTACAAGATGACCATAACTTGCTTCATACCAACAATCTCCGTGGGATCGACCCTTACTCACGTAAGGTTTATTACTTGGACGACCCAGTGCACTTGCTGGTTAGTTGTGCGGAGTTGTGAAGAAAGTGCTGAGTTAGTAGATGCGCATACCAAGTTGAATGCCATTGTTAGAGATCACAATTTCGTGCACCAACAGGAGAAATGACATGCTCCCTATTCCATCGTGCACCATTACCTCTACTTTGTACCTAAGAGTCATTCTTCCGTGTGTGTGTCCGCACTTGTCACATTCATATCTGTTTCTAATGGGGGTTTCAACTTTTTTAGGGCACCTTCTGCAAGATTTGTAAAACCAATCATCCTTTCCTGCATTGATGGATACAATTGTCCCTAATATTCATATGGGACCTTCCTACAATGATGTGAAAATAATATAGGATATGAATCATCATTGGTTTTGAATAGGATTGGTATTTAATCAATTTACAGTAGTGCTATGTATCGATATCAAAATTAATTGTGTAAATTTTAACCATATTAAACCTCTGTGGAATTAAGAGCTTCCTATACTGTCTTGACAGCCACACTTCCGTGTTTTAACTCATCTAAGGCAAACCATGTATTAGGAGATAACACTTGGCTGATCCTGGTCGAACTTGATGTGGTAGGATTGCATAACCTACAATCATTAATGGTCACAAAATTCTAGATAAATCTGAAGTGTTTACCTTTTTCCTAAATCAAAACATATAGAAAATCAAAACCACTAACTTGCTCTTGAATTGGATGACTTATGTTAATTCGGGATTAATATGGACCTTCGAGATTTCAAAGTTGCTTTACATCGATGGTTTCTCATTCCACCTCGTTGCTTTAAAATATTGCAACACAATAATAAGTGGTTCAGGTTCTCTCCTCTTCAAAGTGCGGTAGGAGGTGATCAACTAACTCACCAAACAAAATGCAATTGATCCTATTGTTCGTAAGTATAACAGAACCAGGAATAAGATTCTATCACCATAACTTGTCAAGAAAACAATTTTAACTTAAACTTTTAAATGTTCATATAATACATACTCGAGGTTTTGAAAGATGATAACCAACCACTTAGTCTTCTTCCCTTTGCTAGTGATCAAGCTCCTAGGATCTTCCTTACTAACAACCTCGCCGATCAGATCTACACTTGTTAACAATGGTATTAGCATCTGTCGAACATAAACACAAACTTTTTTAAATGCATAATTGGTGCACGAATTTGTAATCCGCACAACTAACCAGCAAGTGCACTGGGTCGTCCAAGTAATACCTTACGTGAGTAAGGGTCGATCCCACGGAGATTATTGGCTTGAAGTAATCAATGTTTATTTTATTAATCTTAGTCAGGAGGCCAATAGGATTAAAAGCGAAATTACTAGATTTGATTATAAAAATAAAAGAGAATAAAAGTGTTACTTGTTGTGCAGTAATGAGAAATATGTTGGAGTTTTGGAGATGCTTTGTCTTTTGAATTTCTACTTTTCCTTGAGATCCTCTTCCCACACGCAAGGTTCCTTCCATGGCAAGCTCTATGTAGGGTGTCACCGTTGTCAATGGCTACCTCCCATCCTCTCAGTGAAAACGTTCCTATGCTCTGTCACAGCACGGCTAATCATCTGTCGGTTCTCAATCAGGTTGGAATAGAATCCATTGATTCTTTTGCGTCTGTCACTAACGCCCAGCCCTCAGGAGTTTGAAGCTCGTCACAATCATTCAATCCCAGAATCCTACTCGGAATACCACAGACAAGGTTTAGACTTTCCGGATTCTCATGAACACCGCCATCAATCCGGCTTATACCACGAAGATTCTGATTAAGGAATCTAAGAGATACTCATTCAATCTGATGTAGAACGGAGGTGGTTGTCAGGCACACGTTCATGGATTGAGAAAGGTGATGAGTGTCACGGATCATCACCTTCTCCATAATTAAGCGCGAATGAACATCTTAGACAAGAACAAGCGTCTTTGAATGAAAAACAAAGGAATTGTATTAAATCATCGAGACGCTGCAGAGCTCCTCACCCCCAACAATGGAGTTTAGAGACTCATGCCATCAAAAAGTATGCAATTCAGATCTGAAAATGTCATGAGGTACAAGATAAGTCTCTAAAAGTTGTTTAAATAGTAAACTAATAGCCTAGGTTTACAGAAAATGAGTAAACTAAGATAATTGGTGCAGAAATCTACTTCTGGGGCCCACTTGGTGTGTGCTGGGGCTGAGACTAAAGCTATCCACGAGTAGAGGCCTTTCTTGGAGTTAAACTCCAAGTTATGACGTGTTTTGGGCGTTCAACTCCGGATCATGACGTTTTTCTGGCGTTTAACTCTAGACAGCAGCATGTACCTGGCGTTCAACGCCAAGTTACGTCGTCTATTCTCGCGCAAAGTATGGACTATTATATATTGCTGGAAAGCCCTGGATGTCTACTTTCCAACGCCGTTGAGAGCGCGCCAATTGGACTCCTGTAGCTCCAGAAAATCCATTTCGAGTGCAGGGAGGTCAGGATCCAACAGCATCAGCAGTCCTTTTTCAGCCTAAGTCAGATTTCTGCTCAGCTTCCTCAATTTCAGCCAGAAAATACCTGAAATCACAGAAAAATACACACACTCATAGTAAAGTCCAGAAATATGATTTTTGCTTAAAAACTAATAAAATTCTATTAAAAACTAATTAAAACATACTAGAATCTACATGAAATTACCCCCAAAAAGCGTATAAAATATCCGCTCATCACAACACCAAACTTAAACTGTTGCTTGTCCTCAAGTAACTAGATAAATAAAATAGGTTTTAACAGAAATTAAGAAGTAATAATATTCTAGAGTTTTAAATGAAGTTCAGATTCTTATTAGATGAGCGGGGCTTGTAGCTTTTTGTTTCTGAACAGTTTTGGCATCTCCCTGTATCTTTTGAAATTCAGAATGATTGGCATCCTTAGGAACTTAGAATTCAGATAATATTATTGACTCTCCTAGTGTAGTATGTTGATTCTTGAACACAGTTATTTTATGAGTCTTGGCCGTGGCCCTAAGCATTTTGTTTTCCAGTATTACCACCGGATACATAAATGCCACAGACACATAATTGGGTGAACCTTTTCAGATTGTGACTCAGCTTTGCTAGAGTCCCCAATTAGAGGTATCCAGAGTTCTTAAGCACACTCTTTTGCTTTGGATCACGACTTTAACCACTCAGTCTCAAGTTTGTAACTTGGACCTGCATGCCACAAGCACATGGTTAGGGACAGCTTGGTTTAGCCGCTTAGGCCTGGATTTTATTTCCTTGGGCCCTCCTATCCATTGATGCTCAAAGCCTTGGATCCTTTTTACCCTTGCCTAGGGCTCATGGCTTTTTCTATTGCTCCTTCTTTTTTCTCCTTTTTTTTTTGACTGCTTTTTCTTGCTTCAAGAATCAATTTCATGATTTTTCAGATCATCAATAATATTTTCGTGTTCCTCATTCTTTCAGGAGCCAATATTCATCAAATTCAAAATACAAATTATGCACTGTTCAAGCATTCATTCAGAGAACAAAAGTATTGCCACCACATATAATTAATTATAATTTTTATTATTGAGAACTCGAAAAATATAGATTACTTCTTTATTCTAAAAAAATCTACTACTTTATTTATGCCTGATGATGATGAGAAAAATAAATTATAGCTTAATTGGAAATAAAATCAAAATAGACATACTAATTACTACTAAATATCTCCTAAGGTAAATTTCTATAATACTACTATCACTAAGTTAAAGCAGAAAAATTGGAACTCAGCAACCTGTTGTTTTGAGGAGTATACGCTCCTCTAATCTTTGGGGTGTTGTTCAAGGATTAATTTTTGGCGCTTTAGCTCCCTTAGATCACGCCCTTGTTCTTCCTGTTCCTTGAGCAGTTTGCAGAGCATGCTACTTTGATTATTCTGTTCTTCCTTTATTTGGTCCATAGCCTCTTGCAATTTGGAAATAGAAGCTTCAAGATGTTCCCAATATTCGAATTGAGGCAGTTCTGGGAGGGCTTCCTGTGCTCTCCTCTTGGCAGAATCATCGTGTTGCTGTTGTCTGACCATTGATATTCCAGTAATTGGCCTCTCAACTGGAATATACTCTGTTATTCCCATCTTTACTCCGGCATCTTTGCAGAGCATAGAAATTAAGCTTGGATAGGCCAATTTGGCGTCCTTGGAATTCATGTTTGCTATTTTATATAGTTCACATGAGATCAGTTGATGGACTTCTACCTCTTTTCCCAACATGATGCAGTGAATCATGACAGCTCTTTTGATGGTTACTTTAGAATGGTTGCTGGTAGGCAATATGGAACGCCCAATGAAATCCAGCCAGCCTCTGGCTACTGGTTGTAGATCTTCCCTTTTGTGTTGAACTGGGATGCCAGTCGTACTGGTGGTCCACTTGGCTCCTGGGATGCATATATCCTCTAGGATCTTGTCTAGACCTTTGTTTACCCTCATCATTCTCCTATTAAAGGAGTCTGGGTCATCTTTCAGTTGGGGAAGCTTAAATATCTCCCTGATCTTGTCAGGATTGGTATGGACAATCTTCCCTCTGACTAGGGTCCGATAGTCAAAGAGAGCAGCTCCAACTAGTCTTTGTCTGTCTGTCTGCCATAGATTAGCATAGAATTCCTGAACCATGTTTCTTCCCACTTTCGTTTCAGGATTGGTCAGAATTTCCCAATTCCTGATTCGAATTTGCTCTTGAATCTCTTGATATTCATCTTCTTTCAGATCAAATTTGACTTCCGGGATCACTGATCTGTGACTCATTATTTTGTAGTAATGATCTGAATGTTCTTTAGTTAAGAACTTCCCTTGATTCCAAAGGGGCTTTGGAGCATTCTCTTTCTTGCCCCTTGGGGTGGGTTGCTTTCCTCTAGGGGCCATGAATTTAATGAGTATGTTTTTGTGATCACGGATAACCACACCAAACTTAGAGCTTTGCTTGTCCTCAAGCAAGAGAGAAGAAAGAAGAGGGATAGGAAGAGAGCAAGTATGGCAAGGTGAGGAGGAGTGGGGCGCCGAGCACAATATATGGGGAGGGGGGTGGGAAATTTCGAAAATAAGAAAAGGATAAGATAGAAGATATGATTAAAAAAAATAGATATGATAAGAAAAATATATAATTTAAAAAGAGAAAGATATGAATAATATTTAAAAAGATAGATTTTAATTTTAAATTTTGAAAAAGATATTTTTAAAGAGGTAATTGAGTTTTGAAAACAAATTTTGAAAGAGTTTGATTGGATTGAAAAAAATTTGTCTTTCTGGATTAAGATACATTTGATATTTTTGAAAAAGGGATTTTAGAAATTAGGATTTTTAGAACACTAATTTGGATTGAGGGATGATAATTTAAAATATGTTTATGCAAGAAATCATGAATTGAAACATAAAAATTTAGAAAAATTGTGAAGAAAAACGAATTTTACCTTCTCCCCACCATCCTGGCGTTAAACGCCCAACTGCTGCATGGTTTGGGCGTTTAACGCCCAAATGTTGCTTCTCCTGGGCGTTCAACGCCCAGTTGATGCATCTTTCTGGCGTTGAACGCCAGGAAGTCCTTTGTTACTGGGCGTTTTTCTAAACGCCCAGGATGCTGTCAATCTGGCGTTAAACGCCCAGAAGGTGCTTCTTTCTGGCGTTTAACGCCCAGAAGATGCTCCTTTCTGGCGTTTAACGCCCAGAAGGCTACCCTTACTGGCGTTGAACGCCCAGTGGGTGCTTCTTTTGGGCGTTCAACGCCCAAAATGTTTCTTACTGGTTTTTTCACGCCAGTGAGCTTCCAATTTCCCTTATAACTCAGTGAATCCAACCAATTACTATTTTACCTTGAAGATACCTTGACATATACCTATAAAAATCAATTAACTAATTAATACGAATAAAATTAAATTTTGTGATTGGCTGGGTTGCCTCCCAGCAAGCGCTTCTTTAATGTCATTAGCTGGACTATTATTGATCTTCAATTAAGTCTCAGACTTGAGCATTCTTGCTCGAAATTACCTTCAAGATAATGTTTAACTCTTTGTCCATTAACAATGAACTTTTTGTTAGAGTCATTATCCTGAAGCTCTATGTATCCATATGGGGATACACTTGTAATGACATATGGACCTCTCCACCGGGATTTTAATTTTCCGGGGAATAATTTGAGCCTTGAATTAAATAGCAGAACTTTCTGTCCTGGCTCAAAGACTCTGGATGACAATTTCTTGTCATGCCATCTTTTTGCTTTCTCCTTATAAATTTTTGCATTCTCGAAAGCATTGAGTCTAAATTCCTCTAGCTCATTTAACTGGAGCAATCGTCTTTCTCCAGCTAACTTGGCATCAAGGTTCAGGAATATGGTTGCCCAGTAGGCCTTGTGTTCCAGTTCCACTGGCAAGTGACACGCCTTTCTATACACAAGCTGGTATGGAGAGGTCCCTATGGGGGTCTTGAATGCTGTTCTGTATGCCCATAGAGCATCATCCAAGCTTCTTGCCCAATCCCTTCTACGGTTAATTACAGTCCGTTCCAGGATTCTTTTAAGTTCTCTATTTGAGACTTCAGCTTGCCCATTAGTTTGTGGGTGATATGGAGTAGCTACCCTGTGGCTGACTCCATAACGTACCAGAGCAGAGTAAAGCTGTTTATTGCAGAAATGAGTGCCCCCATCACTGATTAATACTCTAGGGATACCAAATCTGCTGAAGATATGTTTCTGGAGGAATTTTAACACTGTTTTAGTGTCATTAGTGGGTGTTGCAATAGCCTCCACCCATTTGGATACATAATCCACTGCCACCAAAATATAAGTGTTTGAGTATGATGGTGGGAAATGTCCCATGAAGTCAATGCCCCATACATCAAACAACTCAATCTCCAAGATCCCTTGTTGAGGCATGGCATAACTGTGAGGTAGATTGCCGGATCTTTGGCAACTGTCACAATTAAGCACAAACGCTCGGGAGTCTTTATAGAGAGTAGGCCAGTAGAAGCCACTTTGGAGGACTCTTGTGGCTGTTTGTTCACTTCCAAAATGTCCTCCATACTGTGATCCATGGCAATGCCAAAGGATCTTCTGTGCTTCTTCTTTAGGCACACATCTACGGATTACTCCGTCTGCACATCTCTTGAAGAGATATGGTTCATCCCAAAGATAGTACTTTGCATCTGTGATTAATTTCTTTGATTGCACCCTACTGTACTCTTTGGGTATGAATTTCACTGCCTTGTAGTTTGCAATGTCTGCAAACCATGGCACTTCCTGGATGGCAAACAGTTGCTCATCCGGAAAGGTTTCAGAGATCTCAGTGAGAGGGAGGGACGCCCCTTCCACTGGTTCTATTCGGGACAGGTGATCTGCCACTTGATTCTCTGTCCCTTTTCTGTCTCTTATTTCTATATCAAACTCTTGCAGAAGCAACACCCATCTGATGAGTCTGGGTTTTGAATCCTGCTTTGTGAGTAGATATTTAAGAGCAGCATGATCAGTGTACACAATCACTTTTGATCCTACTAAATAGGATCTGAATTTGTCAATGGCGTAAACCACTGCAAGTAGCTATTTTTCTGTGGTTGTGTAGTTCTTCTGTGCGTCATTTAGAACACGGCTAGCATAATAAATGACATGCAGAAGCTTGTCATGCCTTTGTCCCAACACTGCACCAATGGCATGGTCACTGGCATCACACATCAACTCAAATGGTAAAGTCCAGTCTGGTGCAGAGATGATTGGTGCTGTAACCAATTTAGCTTTCAGAGTCTCAAATGCCTGCAGACACTCTTTATCAAAGATAAATGGCGTGTCAGCAGCTAGCAGGTTGCTCAGAGGTTTGGCGATTTTTGAAAAATCCTTTATAAACCTCCTATAGAATCCTGCATGCCCCAGAAAGCTTCTGATTGCCTTAACATTAGCAGGTGGTGGCAATTTTTCAATTACTTCTACCTTAGCTTGGTCCACCTCTATCCCCTTGTTCGAAATTTTGTGCCCAAGGACAATTCCTTCAGTCACCATAAAGTGACATTTTTCCCAGTTTAAAACTAGGTTAGTCTCTTGGCATCTTTTCAGAACAAGTGCTAAATGGTTAAGGCAGGAGCTGAATGAGTCTCCAAATACTGAAAAGTCATCCATGAAGACTTCCAGGAATTTTTCCACCATATCAGAGAAAATTGAGAGCATGCACCTCTGAAAGGTTGCAGGTGCATTGCACAGGCCAAATGGCATCCTTCTGTATGCAAATACTCCAGATGGGCATGTGAACACCGTTTTCTCCTAGTCCTGGGGATCTACTGCAATTTGATTATAACCTGAATATCCATCCAGGAAGCAGTAGTATTCATGACCTGCTAGTCTTTCTAGCATCTGGTCTATGAATGGTAAAGGAAAATGATCCTTTCTGGTGGCTGTATTGAGCCTTCTGTAGTCAATACACATACGCCACCCAGTAACTGTTCTTGTAGGAACCAGTTCATTTTTTTCATTATGAACCACTGTCATGCCACCTTTCTTAGGGACGACTTGGATAGGGCTCACCCAGGGGCTGTCAGAAATAGGATAAATGATCCCAGCCTCTAGTAATTTAGTGACCTCTTTCTGCACTACTTCCTTCATAGCTGGGTTCAGCCGCCTTTGTGGTTGAACCACTGGCTTGGCGTCACCTTCCAGCAAGATCTTGTGCATGCATCTAGCTGGGCTAATGCCTTTAAGATCACTGATGGACCACCCAAGAGCTGTCTTGTGTGTCCTTAGCACTTGAATTAGTGCTTCCTCTTCCTGTGGCTCTAAGGTAGAGCTTATGATTACAGGAAAGGTATCACTTTCTCCCAAGAATGCATATTTTAGGGAAGGTGGTAATGGTTTGAGCTCGGGTTTAGGAGGTTTCTCCTCTTCCTGAGGGATTTTCAGAGGTTCTACTATTTTCTCTGACTCCTCCAGATCAGGCTGAACGTCTTTAAAGATGTCCTCTAGCTCTGATTCGATACTCTCAGCCATATTGACCTCTCTTACCAGAGAGTCAATAATATCAACACTCATGCAGTCATTTGGGGTGTCTGGATGTTGCATGGCTTTGACAACATTCAACTTGAACTCCTCCTCATTGACTCTCAAGGTTACTTCCCCTTTTTGGACGTCAATGAGGGTTCGGCCAGTTGCTAGGAAATGTCTTCCTAGAATGAGAGTTGCACTCTTGTGCTCCTCCATCTCCAGCACCACAAAGTTAGTAGGAAAGGCAAATGGCCCAACCTTGACAATCATGTCCTCAATCACACCTGATGGGTATTTAATGGAGCCATCAGCAAGTTGAAGACATATCCTGGTTGGTTTGATTTCTTCAGTTAAACCAAGCTTTCTGATAGTAGATGCAGGTATTAGGTTGATACTTGCCCCAAGATCACATAAAGCTTGCTTGGTGCAAGTGCCCTCTAATGTGCATGGTATCATAAAGCTCCCAGGATCTTTAAGCTTCTCAGGTAAGCTTTTCAGAATGACTGCACTGCATTCTTCAGTGAGGCAAACTTTTTCAGTCTCCCTCCAATCCTTCTTATGGCTTAAGATCTCTTTCATGAACTTAGCATAAGAGGGTATTTGCTCGAGTGCTTCTGCAAACGGAATCTTTATTTCAAGAGTCCTGAGATAGTCTGCAAAGCGGGCAAATTGCTTATCCTGTTCCGCTTGGCGGAGTTTTTGAGGATAAGGCATTTTGGCTTTGTATTCCTCAACCTTAGTTGTTGCAGGTTTGTTACCTACAGAAGTGGGTTGGGAAGCCTTTTTAGAAGGATTGTTATCAGCACTTGTATGTGACTGATTCCCCACTGGTATTTGAATGCCAGTGGTGGGAGCTGGAGTGGCGTTAGACGCCACTTCCTTGTTTGTTACTGGCGTTTGAACGCCAGAACCATGCTCCCTTTGGGCGTTCAACGCCGGATTCATGCTTGTTTCTGGCGTTGAACGCCAGGAATGAGCATGGTCTGGGCGTTCAGCGCCAGCTTTATTCCTCTCTGGGCTCTGATTGTCCTCAGAGGGATTTTGAGTATCCACCTGCTCATTTCTTGGTTTCCTGCTGCTTTGAAGTGAGGTATTTAATATTTTCCCACTTCTTAATTGAACTGCTTGGCATTCTTCTGTTATTTGTTTTGACAGTTGCTTTTTTGTCTGCTTTAATTGTACTTCCATGTTCCTGTTAGCCATTCTTGTTTCCTGTAATATTTCCTTGAATTCGGCTAGCTGCTGAGTTAGAAAGTCTAATTGCTGATTGAATTCATTAGCCTGATCCACCGGACTGAGTTCAGCAGTTACTGCTTTTGCTTCTTCTTTCATGGAAGATTCACTGTTTAGGTACAGATGTTGATTTCTGGCAACTGTATCAATAAGCTCTTGAGCCTCTTCAATTGTTTTTCGCATATGTATAGATCCACCAGCTGAGTGGTCTAGAGAAATCTGAGCTTTTTCTGTAAGCCCATAGTAGAAGATGTCTAATTGCACCCATTCTGAAAACATTTCAGAGGGGCATTTCCTTAGCATCTCTCTGTATCTTTCCCAGGCATCATAAAGAGATTCATTTTCTCCTTGCTTGAAGCCTTGGATGCTTAGCCTTAGCTGTGTCATCCATTTTGGAGGGAAATAGTGATTCAGGAATTTTTCTGACAGCTGCTTTCATGTTTTTATGCTGTTCTTAGGCTGGTTATTTAACCACCTCTTAGCTTGATCTTTTACAGCAAATGGAAACAGTAATAATCTGTAGACATCCTGATCCACTTCCTTATCATGTACTGTGTCAGCAATTTGCAAAAATTGTGCCAGAAACTCTGTAGGTTCATCATGTAGAAGACCAGAATACTGACAGTTTTGTTGCACCATGATAATGAGCTGAGGATTCAACTCAAAGCTACTAACTCCAATGGAGGGTATACAGATACTACTCCCATATGAAGCAGTAGTGGGGTTAGCATATGACCCCAGAGTTCTCTTGGCTTGTCCATTCATACTTACTTCCATGTTGGAATAAAAGAGATGGTATATATGTTGATATTATTTATTTTATAAAAATTAATTTTTATAAAATAAAATAAAATCGAAATAAATAAAAGAAGGTGGAAAAATTTTGAAATTGAAAATTGAATTTTTATATAGAATTTTCGAAAAAAATAGTTCAAAATTAGTTAGAAAATAAAAATTATTTTTGAATTTTGAATTTTATGATGAAAGAGAAAAACATGCAAAAGACACAAGACTTAAAATTTTTAGATCTAATGCTCCTTATTTTCGAAAATTTTTGGAGGGAAAACACCAAGGAACACCAAACTTAAAAATTTTAAGATCAAGACACAAGAAAAACTCAAGAACACTTTGAAGATTCACAAGAACACCAAGAACACAAGAAAGAACACCAAACTTAAAATTTTAGAAAGCTTTAATGAAATTTTCGAAAATTATGAAAGATTAACAAGAAAACACCAAACTTAAAGTTTGGCCCAAGATTAAATCAAGAAAAATTATTTTTGAAAAAGGTTCCAAAGCGTATACCCAATTATCAAGAATATAAACCAATACTCTAGCCAATTGGGAATAAATATAACACTTGTTCTAAATATTTCAATTAATGCTTTAAAAAGAACACAAGTGAAACAAGAAAAGACACAAAGCAAGAAAAACTCAAGATCAAACAAGAAAAGTAAACAAGAACAACTTGAAGATCAATGAAGAACAAAGAACACAAGTCGAAAATTTTAAAGAAAGATTTGAGATATGCAATTGACACCAAACTTAGAACAAGACACTAAACTCACGAAAATTAGCAATTAATTAAAAGAAAAATAATAAATTTTGAAAAGAAATTTTTGAAAAGAAACTATCCTATCAAGATTTAATGACTCTATAACAATAAAAATAAAAATAAATTATTCCTAATCTAAGAAATAAAAAAAAACCTTTAGTTGTTCAAACTCGAATAATCCCCGGCAACGGCGCCAAAAACTTGGTGCACGAATTTGTAATCCGCACAACTAACCAGCAAGTGCACTGGGTCGTCCAAGTAATACCTTACGTGAGTAAGGGTCGATCCCACGGAGATTATTGGCTTGAAGCAATCAATGTTTATTTTATTAATCTTAGTCAGGAGGCCAATAGGATTAAAAGTGAAATTACTAGATTTGATTATAAAAATAAAAGAGAATAAAAGTGTTACTTGTTGTGCAGTAATGAGAAATATGTTGGAGTTTTGGAGATGCTTTGTCTTTTGAATTTCTACTTTTCCTTGAGATCCTCTTTCCACATGCAAGGTTCCTTCCATGGCAAGCTCTATGTAGGGTGTCACCGTTGTCAATGGCTACCTCCCATCCTCTCAGTGAAAACGTTCCTATGCTCTGTCACAGCACGGCTAATCATCTGTCGGTTCTCAATCAGGTTGGAATAGAATCCATTGATTCTTTTGCGTCTGTCACTAATGCCCAGCCCTCAGGAGTTTGAAGCTCGTCACAGTCATTCAATCCCAGAATCTTACTCGGAATACCACAGACAAGGTTTAGACTTTCCGGATTCTCATGAACACCGCCATCAATCCGGCTTATACCACGAAGATTCTGATTAAGGAATCTAAGAGATACTCATTCAATCTGATGTAGAATGGAGGTGGTTGTCAGGCACACGTTCATGGATTGAGAAAGGTGATGAGTGTCACGGATCATCACCTTCTCCATAATTAAGCGCGAATGAACATCTTAGACAAGAACAAGCGTGTTTGAATGGAAAACAAAGGAATTGTATTAAATCATCGAGACGCTGCAGAGCTCCTCACCCCCAACAATGGAGTTTAGAGACTCATGCCGTCAAAAAGTATGCAATTCAGATCTGAAAATGTCATGAGGTACAAGATAAGTCTCTAAAAGTTGTTTAAATAGTAAACTAATAGCCTAGGTTTACAGAAAATGAGTAAACTAAGATAATTGGTGCAGAAATCCACTTCTGGGGCCCACTTGGTGTGTGCTGGGGCTGAGACTAAAGCTATCCACGAGTAGAGGCCTTTCTTGGAGTTAAACTCCAAGTTATGACGTGTTTTGGGCGTTCAACTCCGGATCATGACGTTTTTCTGGCGTTTAACTCCAGACAGCAGCATGTACCTGGCGTTCAACGCCAAGTTACGTCGTCTATTATCGCGCAAAGTATGGACTATTATATATTGCTGGAAAGCCCTGGATGTCTACTTTCCAACGCCGTTGAGAGAGCGCCAATTAGACTCTTGTAGCTCCAGAAAATCCATTTCGAGTGCAGGGAGGTCAGGATCCAACAGCATCAGCAGTCCTTTTTCAGCCTAAGTCAGATTTCTGCTCAGCTTCCTCAATTTCAGCCAGAAAATACCTGAAATCACAGAAAAATACACACACTCATAGTAAAGTCCAGAAATATGATTTTTGCTTAAAAACTAATAAAATTCTATTAAAAACTAATTAAAACATACTAGAATCTACATGAAATTACCCCCAAAAACCGTATAAAATATCCGCTCATCAATAATCTACCCTATAAGTATATATGACACTGACCAAAAATTTTAGAATTTAGTAATTTGTTAGAAGTTAGAAGATCCACATAGGACTTAAGGCAGAAAGCCTCAAGGGGAAAGCTTGGCTTCTTAACATAATTGACCAAAACCCTCTGGGAGAATGCCAAGATGATGCGTGAGCATCTTTCCTATCTTTTCCTAGTGAATTTGCATTTGAATTGTTAATTTTAATCAAGATTTAAATACTTTTTTTAGCCATGATGAATGCTACTTTCAGTTGTGTGCACTTCTATTTATTTCAGGTAGCATGCAGACGGATTTGACGGAGTTGTATAGAAGAAGAGGAAGAAAGTGGATGATGATGTTAACCCTGACCTCCTTGCACACTAACAAACATAACTTGAACTACAGAGATCCAATTGATTTGATTCTAGCGGAATTAGAAAGCTAACTTCCAGAGCTTTCCAACTATGTATAATCGTCTTTACTTCTTTTCCAGATTGTACGGTCTTAGTGGCGCCTAACTTGGGATTCTCCAAGTTAGGCACTGGATAAAGCAATTACTCTCCAAGACGTGCTGCCAAGGTCACGCCTAACTTCAATTTCCTAAATTTAGACGCCAGTTTAGAAGTGAGCAATGGTCTCCACGCCGAAGAAAAAGAATGCTCGAAGATTACATTTTTATTTTGATTAAAACTTTTATTTTAATTACAAATAGGAAAAGATATTATTTAGTTTTAGAAAATATATTTTACATTAATTAGGATTAGATATAAAAGGGAAAAGATTAAGCCCTTTGGGCTCTCTTCTCTTTGACGCATATCAGTCTACAGTTTACCGTTTTTTCTTAATCCTAGTTTTCTCTCTAAGCCATGAGCAACTAAACCTCCTGATGAGTCTATATTTTCCGATATATTTTGGCTTGATTTGAGGGGATTTCATCATATAAACCTACACTTAAGCACCAAAATGGCATACTTTTGTGTTTGCTCCCTAAATTGAACCTAAATATGAAAATATACGTTTTTGTGCTTAAATTGAGCAATTAATTTCCACTTTTATTCCATTTGATGCCATGACATATTTGTTGAGTAATTTCAGGTCAAAGAGGCAAGAATGGATATGTAAAAGTGGAAGAAAGCATGCAAAAAGGGAGAAAACATGAAGAAAACAAGGAGGAAGCACGCAGCTGTGCGTGCGTGTGCACAACCATGTGTGCGTACGCACAAGAAGAAAATTAGCATGTGTGCGTGCGCACAAGTACCTTTGCGTACGCACAAGAGAACCTTCAGCCGAGTGTGCGGATGCACACATCTGTGCGTCCGCACAGGTCCCTGCACATGGATTCATTAATGAAACATGTGCTGCACAATTTTGGGGGCCTTTGGCCCAATTTTGGAAGGCTTGGATGCTGAAATCAAGTGCTATATGAAGGGAACTTCATGCCATATGAAAGAGAGCCATCTTAGAGTAGGAAAAAAATACATAGTAGGTGTAGGAGTTGTGTAGATTAGGAAATTCTCTCTTAGGGTTTTTAATTAGGGTTTGTAGTATTTTACACTTCAAGTCTTGCCTTTGGATTTTGCAATTAACATTGTAAGTATTTCTTTAATTGTTTCTTTTTATTACCTTGCTTTGTCTACACTTTCATATATTTTAGTTTCCTTTGTTAATATACATAGTTTTGTAATTTTGAATTCCTAGTTGTTTAATTTGATATTTGATGGCTTTTATATGTTTAGTTGAGTTGCCTTTATTGATTTTAATCATTTTTGGTTCATAGCTTTTATCATTTTCTCTATTTTGCCATTTTTATGTTTATGCCCTCTATGTGTTTGATAAAATGCTAATTTTAGTTATAGGATAATTTCCACCCCTTGGCTTGGGAAAAATGAGTCTATGAATTACTAGAGTCATAATGTCCAACATTTAGTGATAATTCTTGGGTTGTTACTTGTTATTGTTTCCACTAACGCTAGCTTTTTACCAATTAATTTGGTAAGTTAGCTAGGATTTGTGGATTAATTACAATTATGCTCACTTAACTTATCCTTCGATGTTAAGGGTTGACTTAGTGAAATTAATCCATCATAATTATCATAGTTGTGGTTATGGCAAGGAAGGATTCCATAACTCATCCCAAGTCAAGGTTTCATTTATGTTTTGAACCACTTTTCTATCAGTTTATAACATTACTTGTTTAAATTACATACATAGTTCTTTTATTCCTTTATTAGTTTATTAATTACAATTTGTCTTGTTCTTTTATCTCTTTATTTGTTTACTTCAATCATTGAAACCCCCCATGCTTTCCACAACCAAAATGGTATGCACTTGTTGCCACTAGTTCCTAGGGAGAACGACCCGAGAGTCTAAATACTCTCGATAAATTTTGTATTGAATTGTGACATCCTTGAATTTTAATTTGATATTGGTCAATTGTTGGGTTTGGAACTATACTTACAACACCAATTCTAATTTTGAGAAAAAAAATTCCTAACCCGCTTTGGTCCATCATCAAATTTTGGCGCCGTTGCCGGAGAGCTAGCGTCATGAGTGTCCTAATTTGGGTTGTTGTAAATATGTCCATAGTATAAATAGATACTTTTTGGGTTGTTTTCTTGTTTTTGTTATTATTTAGGATTTTGTTTCTTTTGTTAATTGATGTCTTTAGTTTTTATTTTCTATTTTCTCTATGAGTTATCACCCTCTTGGTTTAGAGTTTGGTTGTGATCATTTTGTAGGGATTGATAACTTCTATTTTAGATTGCATCATGGGATTGGAGCATCAATTTTGGGAGGAGAAACCTCCTCTATACCACATTGAACAAAGCACTCACCAATATGCATATCCAAATCTAGGATATGGTGGATTTCACTATGACTATACACCTCCACCACCATATTCCTATGACCCATACCCTCAACACAACCCTCAATCACCACATTTTCAAACACCACACCACTACCAACAACCACATCCGTACATACCACCTCAAAGCACTTACCAACATGAATCACCTCCCACACATACAACCTTCCTCCCAAATTATGAACCCCAACTTTCACACCAATGTGAAGATTTTCCACCCTTGATCTAAGAACCACAAGACCTTCAAGCCTTTATCCAAGAGAAGAAGGATTTCGAAGGACACAAGGGCAATTCGTGGCAACCATAGTCAAAGCGGTGAACCGCTTGATCCTACTTCGCTCATTCAATCAGGGCATTCCTCTTGAGGAATATGACGGATCAACTAAAGATTGGAGTGAAGAGGAGAGCATAGAGCCACAAGGGAAAGAAGAAGAGATAGAGCATGAATTGGAACAAGAGGGAGAAAGTGGAGTGTTAGAATTGGAGGAGAAAAAGGAGGAGTTGAGGGAGATTGATCAAAATGAGAATTCCATCATAAGTGATTTTTTGTCCTCTTTGGTCAATCCCCTTAATGATCCTAATGAGCCTCTTTCCATTGAGTTTGAGAGAGAATGGAGGTAGACTTCTCACAACCTCCTTGTTTTGACTTGAGTGATGGGGAAGAGGAGGAAGAGGTTGGTAAGGAAGGAGTTGACAACCAAGAGCATATTGAGTGGGTGGCAATTTCACCATTGAACTTCATTGGCCCCCACCAATATGCTATCTTGGAGACGGACTACCAACTCAAAGTCCTTCTTGGGTTGGTACATATTGGAAGAAAGGATGGTGGTAGTCAAGAGAATCTAAAGTTCTTCAAGAAAACCAAATCAAGAAGTGGGATTCAAGCATGGTGTAGAGCTCGATTGGGTGATTTTTGGAGGATGTTCGGGTACTACAAGGGTCAATTGGGAAGTTGTCCATCCGGCTTGGAGCATAAAAATCCACAAGAAGGAGAACGTGAAACTAGAATATGGGATCCCGGAGGACCTTTAAAGACCTAGCTTGGATGGAGATTCAAGGAGGAGTGGAAACACAAGCCACCCTAACAAGAGTCTCCTCAACAAGTCCAACTCAAGGTCTATAAACCAAAGTGCTAGGTGGGAGACACCACACCATGGTGACATCTTTCTTACCCTTTCTCTTTGTTTATAGTCTTGATTTCTTGCATGCTTGCTTGTCTTAGTTAGTTTAGGATTAGTTAAATTTTTGAGTTGGTAGGTTAAACACCAGAAACATGTCACAAACCACAGTTAAACGCCAAACAGACGTTATAACTTGGCGTTTAACACCAAGAGAAGCATCTACAGTGTAAAGCTCAAGCTCAGCCCAAGCACACACCAAAGTGGACCCTGGAAGTGGATTTCTGCACTTAAACTTATTTCTGTAAACCCTAGTAGCTAGTTTAGTATAAATAGAACTTTTTACTATTATACTAGTGTCTAGTCTTTTGATCATTCAGTCTTTTGATCATTTAGGGGGGCTAGCCATTCGGCCATGCCTGGACCATCACTTATGTATTTTCAACGGTGGAGCTTCTACATACCATAGATTAAGGTGTGGAGCTCTGCTGTACCTCGAGAATTAATGCAATTACTATTATTCTTCTATCAATTCAAGCTTATTCTTGTTCTAAGATATCATTCATACTTCAACCTGATGGATGTGATGATCCGTGACACTCATCATCATCCGTCCTTATGAACGTGTGCCTGACAACCACCTCCGTTCTACCTAAGATTGAATGAATATCTCTTGGATTCCTTAATCAGAATATTTGTGGTATAAGCTAGAATTATTGGCGGCCATTCTTGAGAATCCGGAAAGTCTAAACCTTGTTTGTGGTATTCCGAGTAGGATTCAGGGATTGAATGACTGTGACGAACTTCAAACTCGCGATTGTTGGGCGTAGTGACAGACGCAAAAGAATTAATGGATTCTATTCCGACATGATCGAGAACCGACAGATGATTAGCCGTGCTGTGACAGAGCATTTGGACCATTTTCATTGAGAGGATGGGAAGTAGCCATTGACAACGGTGATGCCCTATATACAGCTTGCCATGGAAAGGAATGAGAATGATTGAAGGAAGGTAGTAGGAAAGTAGAGATTCAGAAGGGACAAAAGCCTCTCCATGCACTTATCTAAAACTCTCACCAATGATTTACATAAGTATCTCTGTCTTTATTTTATGTTTTATTTATCTTTATATTCGAAAACCATTATAACCATTTATTATCCGCCTAACTGAGATTTACAAGATGACCATAGCTTGCTTCATACCCACAATCTCCGTGGGATCGACCCTTACTCACGTAAGGTTTATTACTTAGACGACCCAGTGCACTTGCTGGTTAGTTGTGCGAAGTTGTGAATAATGTGAGTGAACCATAGTAGTGTGCACCAAGTTTTTGGAGCCATTACTAAGAATTGTTCGAGTTATAAAAAGTGTACATCACAATTTTGCCTATCAAGTTTTTGGCGCCGTTGCCGGGGATTGTTTGAGTTTGGACAACTGACGGTTCATCTTGTTGCTCAGATTAGATAATTTTCTTCTTATTTTCTTTTCAAAAAGTTTTCAAAAATCCTTCAAAATTTTTTCTTTGTTTTCGTTTTTCCAAAAAGTAATTTTCGAAAAAATACAAAAAATTTAATAAAATCATAAAAACCCAAAAATATTTTGTGTTTCTTGTTTGAGTCTAGTGTCAATTTTTAAGTTTGGTATCAATTGCATGTTTTTAAAATTTATGCATTTTTTTTTAAAATTCATGCATGGTGTTCTTTATGATCTTCAAGTTGTTCTTGGTAAGTCTTCTTGTTTGATCTTCATATTTTCTTGTTTTGTGTCTTTTGTTGATTTTCATATGCATTTTTGCATTCATAGTGTCTAAGCATGAAAAAGTTCTAAGTTTGGTGTCTTGCATGTTTTTCTTGTCTTGAAAATTTTTCAAAAATAAGTCTTGATGTTCATCTTGATCTTCAAGTTGTTCTTGGTGTTCATCTTGACATTCATAGTGTTCTTGCATGCATCATGTGTTTTGATACAAAATTTTCATGTTTTGGGTCATTTTTGTGTTTTTCTCTCTCATCATTAAAAATTCAAAAAATTCAAAAAAAAAATCTTTTTCTTATTTCTCTCATAAAATTCGAAATCTTTGGGTTGACTTAGTCAAATTTTTTTTAAATAAGTTGTTTCTTGTTAGTCAAGTCAAGATTTCAATTTTAAAAATCTTATCTTTTCAAAACTTTTTCAAAAATCAAATCTTTTTCATTTTTTATTATTATTTTCGAAAATGTTAAAAAGTGATTTCAAAATCTTTTTCTTAATTTCATTTCAAAATTTCAAAAACTTTACTAACAATTAATGTGATTGATTCAAAAATTTGAAGTTTGTTACTTTCTTGTTAAGAAATGTTCAATCTTTAAACTATAGAATCATATCTTTTAGTTTCTTGTTAGTCAAGTAATCAATTTTAATTTTAAAAATCAAATCTTTTTCAAAATATCTTTTCAATCATATCTTTTCAAAATATCTTTATCAAATCATATCTTTTTCAAAATTTTGATTTCAAAATATCTTTTCTAACTTATTATCTTTTCAAAATTGATTTTCAAATCTTTTTCAACTAACTAATTGACTTTTTGTTTGTTTCTTATCTTTTTCAAAACCACATAACTACTTTTCTCTCTCTAATTTTCATAAATCATCTCCCTCTTTTTCAAAATTCTTTTAATTAACTAACTATTTCGAATTCTAATTTTGATTTTATTCCTTCTCTTAGTTTTCGACTTTTAACTTTAATTTAAAATAAAAACAAAAATATTTTTCTTTTATTTTAAGTTAATTTTTGAAAACCCCTCTCTCTCATCTCTTTCTATTTATTCATTCATTTACTAACAATTCTCTTTATCTCAAGAATTCGAACGCACTCTTCCCCCTTGTGTTTGGATTATTACTTTTTCCCTCTTCTATTCTTTTCTTCTTCTACTAACATAAAGGAATCTCTCTACTGTGGTAAAGAGGATCCCTATTATTATTATTTTCTGTTCCCTTCTTTTTCATATGAGCAAGAGCAGGGACAAGAATATTCTTGTTGAAGCATACCCTGAACCTGAAAGGACTCTGAAGAGGAAACTAAAAGAAGCTAAATTACAACAATCCAGAGACAACCTTACAGAAATTTTTGAAAAGAAAGAGGAGATGGCAGCCAAAAATAATAATGTAAGAAGGATGCTTGGTGATTATACTCCACCTACTTCCAAGTTTGATGGAAGAAGCATATCAATCCCTGCCATTGGAGCAAACAAATTTGAGCTGAAACCTTAACTAGTTGCTCTACTGCAACAGAACTACAAGTTCCGTGGACTTCCATCAGAAGATCCCTACCAGTTTTTAACTAAGTTCTTGCAGATCTGTGAGACTGTTAAGACTAATGGAGTAGATCCTGAAGTCTACAGGCTCATGCTTTTCCCTTTTGCTGTTAGAGACAGAGCTAGAACATGGTTGGACTCACAACCTAAAGATAGCCTGGACTCTTGGGATAAGCTGGTCACGGCCTTCTTGGCTAAGTTCTGTCCTCCTCAAAAGCTGAGTAAGCTTAGAGTGGATGTTCAGACCTTCAAACAAAAAGATGGTGAATCTCTCTTTGAAGCTTGGGAAAGATACAAGCAGATGACCAAAAGGTGTCCTTTTGACATGCTTTCAGAGTGGACCATTTTGGATATATTCTATTGTGGTATATCTGAGTTCTCTAAGATGTCACTGGACCATTCTGTAGGTGGATCCATTCACCTAAAGAAAATACCTGCAGAAGCTCAAGAACTTATTGACATGGTTGCAAATAACCAATTAATGTACACTTCTGAGAGGAATTCTGTGAATAATGGGACGCCTCAGAGGAAGGGAGTTCTTGAGATTGATGCTCTGAATGTCATATTGGCTCAGAACAAAATGTTGACTCAGCAAGTCAACATGATTTCTCAAAGTCAGAATGGATGGCAAAATGCATCCAATAGTACTAAAGAGGCATCTTTTGAAGAAAAAGCTTATGATCCTGAGAACCCTGCAATGGCAGAGGTAAATTACATGGGTGAACCTTATGGAAACACCTATAATTTCTCATGGAGAAATCATCCAAATTTCTTATGGAAGGATCAACAGAAGCCTCAACAAGGCTTTAATAATGGTGGAAGAAATAGGCTTAACAATAGCAAGCCTTTTCCATCATCTTCTCAGCAACAGACAGAGAATTCTGAGCAGAGCTTCTCTAGCTTAGCAAATATAGTCTCTGATCTGTCTAAGGCCACTTTAAGTTTCATGAGTGAAACAAGGTCCTCCATCTGAAATTTGGAGGCACAAGTGGGCCAGCTGAGTAAGAAAATCACTGAAACTCCTCCTAGTACTCTGAATTCAAAAGAGAGTGCAAGGCCATTGATATAATCAAAATGGCTGAACCTAGAGAGGAAGGGGAGGACGTGAATCCCAATGAGGAAGACCTCATGGGACGTCTCGCAGACAAGAAGAAGTTCCCTATTGAGGACCTAAAGGAATCTGAGGCTCATTTAGAGACCATAGAGATTCCTTTAAAGCTCCTTCTGCCATTCATGAGCACTGAAAACTATTCTTCCTCTGAAGAGGATGAAGATGTAACTGGAGAGCAAGTTGCTCAATATCTAGGAGCTATCATGAAGCTGAATGCTAAGTTGTTTGGTAATGAGACTTGGGAAGATGCACTTCCCTTGCTCATTAGTGAACTAGATACATGGGTTCAGCAAACTTTATCTCAAAAGAAACAAGATCCTGGTAAATTCCTAATACCCTGTACCATAGGCACCATGATCTTTGAGAAGGCTCTGTGTGACCTGAGGTCAGGTATAAATCTTATGCCACTCTCTGTAATGGAGAAACTACGGATCTTTGAGGTACAGGCTGCCACATTCTCATTACAGATGGCAGACAAGTCAGTAAGACAAGCTTATGAATTGGTAGAAGACGTGTTAGTAAAGGTTAAAGGCCTTTACATCCCTGCTGATTTCATAATCTTAGACACTAGGAAGGAGGAGGATGAATGCATCATCCTTGGAAGACCCTTCCTAGCCACAACAGGAGCTGTGATTGATGTTGAAAGAGGAGAGCTAGTCCTTCAATTGAATGGCGACTACCTTGTGTTTAAAGCTCAAGGATATTCCTCTGCAACCATAGAGAGGAAGCATGAAAAGCTTCTCTCAATATAGAGTTAAACAAAGCCCCCACAATCAAACTCTAAGTTTGGTATTGGGAGGCCACAACCAAACTCTAAGTTTGGTATTGAACCCCCACATTCAAACTCTAAGTTTGGTGTTGGGAGTCCACAATATTGACCTGATCACTTGTGAAGCTCCATGAGAGCACACTGTCAAGTTAGTGACATTAAAGAAGCGCTTATTGGGAGGCAACCCAATTTTTATTTATCTAATTTTATTTTTATTTTATTTTTTCTTTTATGTTTTATTAGGTTTATGATCATGTGGAGTCATAAAATAATTGCAAAAATTAAAAACAGAATCAAAAACAGCAGAAGAAATAGCACACCTTGGAGGAAGAGCTTACTAGCGTTTAAACGCCAGTAAAGAGCATCTGGCTGGCGTTCGACGCCAGAACAAAGCATGAATCTGGCGTTGAATGCCAGAAACATCCAGCAGTCTGGCGTTTAAACGCCAGGATTGCACCCTGAGGAAAGCTGGCGTTTAACGCCAGCAACAAGCATCAGGCTGGCGTTAAACGCCAGAAACATGCTACATTTGGGCGTTTAACACCAGAAACAAGCTTCAGTCTGGCGTTAAACGCCAGGATTGCATGTAGAGGGCGTTTTACATGCCTAATTGGTACAGGGATGATAAATCCTTGACACCTCAGGATCTATGAACCCCACAGGATCCCCACCTACCTTCAAATTCAAAATCTTCTTCCCACCCAAACCCACCCTACATGACCGAACCCTAAACCTCTCTCTCTCCTCCATATCTTTTTCTTCTTCTTCTATTCTTTCTTCTTTTGCTCGAGGACGAGCAACATTCTAAGTTTGGTGTGGTAAAAGCATAGCTTTTTTGTTTTTCCATAACCATTTATGGCACATAAGGCCGGAGAAACCTCTAGAAAGAGAAAAGGAAAGACAAAAGCTTCCACCTTTGAGTCATAGGAGATGGAGAGATTCATCTCAAGGGTCCATAGCTCAGTAGTAGATCATTTGACTGCACATCAAGAGAGCCCACTCATGGACCTCAATAAGAGCATGAGGAATTCCCTCATCAAGAAATCCCTAAGATACCTCAGGGGATACATTTTCCTCCACACAATTATTGGGAGCAACTAAGGATATGAGCACCAAAATCACTAGGGATCAAGCAACAGAGGCAAGTAAGAGACATAGAAGAGCTCAAGGACATCATTGGTCCTTCAAGAAGAAGGCGCCACAATCACTAAGGTGGACTCCTTCCTTAACTTCCTTGTTCTTATCTCTTTGTTTTTCGATTTATGCTTCATGTTTGTCTATGTTTGTGTCTTTACTACATGATCATTAGTATTTAGTAACTATGTCTTAAGGCTATGAATAATTCCATGAATCCTTCACCTTTCTTAAATGAAAAATATTTTTAATACAAAAGAACAAGAAGTACATGAGTTTCGAATTCATCCTTGAAATTAGTTTAATTATATTGATGTGGTGACAATACTTTTTGTTTTCTGAATGAATGCTTGAACAGTGCATATTTTTTATCTAGTTGTTTGTGAATGTTAAAATTGTTGGCTCTTGAAAGAATGATGAAAAAGAGAAATGTTATTGACGATCTGAAAAATCATAAAATTGATTCTTGAAGCAAGAAAAAGCAGTGAAGAACAAAGCTTGTGAAAAAAAAAGAAAAAAAACGTGGCAAAAAAAATTGAAAGAAAAAGAAAAAGCAAGCAGAAAAAGCCAATAGCCCTTAAAATCAAAAGGCAAGGGTAAAAAGGATCCAAGGCTTTGAGCATCAATGGATATGAGGGCCCAAGGAAATAAAATCCAGGCCTAAGCGGCTAAATCAAGTTGTCCCTAACCATGTGCTTGTGGCATGCAGGTCCAAGTGAAAAGCTTGAGACTGAGTGGTTAAAATTGTGATCCAAAGTAAAAAGAGTGTGCTTAAGAGCTCTGGACACCTCTAACTGGGGACTTTAGCAAAGCTGAGTAACAATTTGAAAAGGTTCACCCAGTCATGTGTCTGTGGCATTTATGTATCCGGTGGTAATACAGGAAAACAAAGTGCTTAGGGCCACGGCCAAGACTCATAAAAGTAGCTGTGTTCAAGAATCAACATACTTAACTAGGAGAATCAATAACACTATCTGAACTCTGAGTTCCTATGGATGCCAATCATTCTAAACTTCAAAGGATAAAGTGAGATGCTAAAACTGTTCAGAAGCAAGAAGCTACAAGTCCCGCTCATCTAACTAGAACTAATATTCATTGATATTTTGGGATTTATAGTATATTCTCTTCTTTTTATCCTATTTGATTTTCAGTTGCTTGGGGACAAGCAACAATTTAAGTTTGGTGTTGTGATGAGAGGATAATTTATACGCTTTTTGGCATTATTTTTAGGTAGTTTTTAGTAAGATCTAACTACTTTTAGGGATGTTTTTATTAGTTTCTATACAAAATTCACATTTTTGGACTTTACTATGAGTTTGTGTGTTTTTCTATGATTTCAGGTATTTTCTGGCTGAAATTAAGGGACCTGAGCAAAAATCTGATTCAGGCTGACAAAGGGCTGCTGATGCTGTTAGATTTTGACATCCCTGCACTCGAAATAGATTTTTTGGAGCTACAGAACTCCAAATGGCGCACTCTTAACTGCGTTGGAAAGTAGACATCCAGGGCTTTTCAGCAATATATAATTATCCATACTTTGTTCGAGCTTAGATGACGCAAACTGGCGTTCAACGCTAGTTCCATGCTGCATTCTGGAGTAAAAGGCCAGAAACGTGTCACAAACCAGAGTTAAACGCCAAACAAATGTTACAACTTGGTGTTTAACCCCAAGAGAAGCCTCTGCACGTGTAAAGCTCAAGCTCAGCCCAAGCACACACCAAAGTGGGCCCCAAAAGTGGATTTCTGCACTTAGACTTATTTCTGTAAACCCTAGTAGCTAGTTTAGTATAAATAGAACTTTTTACTATTATACTAGTGTCTAGTCTTTTGACCATTCGGTCTTTTGATCATTCAGGGGGGCTGGCCATTCGGCCATGCCTGGACCATCACTTATGTATTTTCAACGGTGGAGTTTCTACACACCATAGATTAAGGTGTGGAGCTCTGCTGTACCTCGAGAATTAATGCAATTACTATTATTCTTCTATTCAATTCAAGCTTATCCTTGTTCTAAGATATCATTCGTACTTCAACTTGATGGATGTGATGATCCGTGACACTCATCATCATCCGTCCTTATGAACGTGCCTGACAACCACCTCCGTTCTACCTAAGATTGAATGAATATCTCTTGGATTCCTTAATCAGAATCTTCGTGGTATAAGCTAGAATTATTGGCGGCGATTCTTGAGAATCCGGAAAGTCTAAACCTTGTCTGTGGTATTCCGAGTAGGATTCAAGGATTGAATGACTGTGACGAGCTTCAAACTCGCGATTGTTGGGCGTAGTGACAGACGCAAAAGAATCAATGGATTCTATTCCGACATGATCGAGAACCGACAGATGATTAGCCGTGCTGTGACAGAGTATTTGGACCATTTTCACTGAGAGGATGGGAAGTAGCCATTGACAATGGTGATGCCCTACATACAGCTTGCCATGGAAAGGAATGAGAATGATTGAAGGAAGGTAGTAGGAAAGCAGAGATTTAGAAGGGACAAAAGCCTCTCCATGCACTTATCTGAAACTCCCACCAATGATTTACATAAGTTTATCTGTCTTTATTTTATGTTTTATTTATCTTTATATTCAAAAACCATTATAACCATTTATTATCCGCCTAACTGAGATTTACAAGATGACCATAGCTTGCTTCATACCCACAATCTCCGTGGGATCGACCCTTACTCACGTAAGGTTTATTACTTGGACGACCCAGTGCACTTGTATCTTTCCCAAGCTTCATAGAGGGATTCACCATCTTTTTGTTTGAAGGTTTGAACATCCACTCTCAGCTTGCTCAGCTTTTGAGGAGGAAAGAATTTATCCAAGAAGGTAGTGACCAGCTTATCCCAGGAGTCCAGGCTATCCTTGGGTTGTGAATCCAACCATATTCTAGCTCTGTCTCTTAAAGCAAAAGGGAAAAGCATGAGTCTATAGACTTCAGGATCAACCCCATTCGTCTTTACAGTCTCACAGATCTGCAAGAACTCAGTTAAAAACTGGTAAAGATCTTCAGATGGAAGTCCATAAAACTTGCAGTTTTGTTGCATTAAAGCAACTAGTTGAGGCTTAAGCTCAAAATTATTGGCTCCAATGGCAGGAATGGAGATGCTTCTTCCATCAAATTTGGACGTTGGCTTTGTGAAGTCACCAAGCATTCTCCTTGTATTATTATTATTATTTTCGGCTGCCATCTCCTTCTCTTGTTCGAAAATTTCTGAAAGGTTGTTTCTGGATTGTTGTAATTTAGTTTCTCTTAGTTTCCTTTTCAGAGTCCTTTCAGGTTCAGGATCAATTTCAACAAGAGTACCTTTTTCCCTGTTCCTGCTCATATGAAAGAGAAGAAAACAAGAAAAGAAGAGGAATCCTCTATGTCACAGTATAGAGATTCCTTTGTGTTAGTAGAAGAAGGAAGGGAAGAAGAGTGAAGAAGAGTGGGTTCGGATATTTAGATGGAGAGAGGTGAAGAGAAGTGTTAGTAAATAAATAATTAAATAGAAGAAGATGAGAGAAGGATTTTCGAAAATATTTTTGAAAAAGAGTTAGTAATTTCGAAAATTAAAGATAAAATAAGATTAAAATTAAAATTTAGAACAAAAAGAATTTTTTGAAAAAGAGGTGAGATATTTTCGAAAATTAGAGAGGGAAAAGTAGTTAGGTGATTTTGAAAAAGATAAGAAACAAACAAAAAGTCAAATAGTTAGTTGAAAAAGATTTTAAAATCAAATTTGAAAAGATAAGAAGATAAGATAAGATAAGATATTTTAAAATCAAATTTTGAAAAGGATAAAATTTTGAAAAAGATAAGATATAAAAGATAAGATAAGATATGTTTGAAAAAGATTTAATTTTAAAATTGAAATTAATTACTAACAAGAAACTAAAAGATAAGATTCTAGAACTTAAAGATTGAACCTTTCTTAACAAGTAAGTAACAAACTTCAAATTTTTGAATCAATCACATTAATTGTTAGCTAATTTTCGAAAATTTGATATAAAGATAAGAAAAAGATTTTGAAAATATTTTGAAACATATTTTTTTGAAATTTTCGAAAAATAAAAAAAAATGAAAAAGATATAATTTAAGAAAAATATTTTGAAAAGATAAGATTTTTAAAAATGAAATTTTGACTTGACTTGTAAGAAACAACTAATTTTTAAAAATTTTTTGACCAAGTCAACCCAAAATTTCGAAAATTTGGAGGGAAATAAGGAAAAGATATTTTTTTGATTTTTGAATTTTTAATTATGAGAGAGAAAAACAACAAAAATACTCAATGCATGAAATTTTTAAATCAAAACAATGAATGCATGCAAGGATGCTATGAATGTCAAGATGAACACCAAGAACACTTTGAAGATCATGATGAACATCAAGAACATATTTTTGAAAAAATTTTGATGCAAAGAAAACATGCAAAACACCAAACTTAGAAATCTTTAATGCATGGACTCTAACAAACGAAAAATGCATATGAAAAACAACAAACAACACAAAATAAGAAAACATCAAGATCAAACAAGAGGACTTATCAAGAACAACTTGAAGATCATGAAGAACACTATGAATGCATGGAATTTTCGAAAAATGCAAGAAAAAAATTTTTTTTAAAGCATGCAATTGACACCAAACTTAAAAATTGACTCAAGACTCAAACAAGAAACACAAAATATTTTTTATTTTTATGATTTTCTAAAATTTTTTTGGATTTTTATAAAAAAAAATTTTTCGAAAATATTTTTGGAAAAACGAAAATAAAAGAAAAATTTTGAAAAAGATTTTTGAAAAGAAAATTACCTAATCTGAGCAACAAGATGAACCGTTAGTTGTCCATACTCGAACAATCCCCAACAACGGCGCCAAAAACTTGGACAAAATTGTGATCCTCTTTGTATTTGCATGAGATTTAAAAATTGGCTCTATTGGAATTTATGATCACAACTTCATTCAACTAAACCAGCAAGTGTAATGGGTCATCCAAGTAATACCTTACGTGAGTAAGGGTCGATCCCACAGAGATTGTTGGTATGAAGCAAGCTATGGTCACCTTGTAAATCTCAGTTAGGCAGATTAAATTGGTTTATGGATTTTTGAATAATTAATAATAAATAGAAAATAAAAAGGGATAGAAGTACTTATGTAAATCAATAGTGGAAATTTCAGATAGGCGTGTGGAGATGCTGGAATCCTTTCGAATCTCTACTTTCTTATTGCTTTCATCCAATCCTTCTTACTCCTTTCCATGGCAAGCTGTATGCAGGGCATCACCATCATCAATGGCTACTTTTAATCCTCTCGGGAAAATGGTCCTATGCGCTGTCACTGCACGGCTAATCGTTTGGAGGCATCACCCTTGTTGATAGCTACATCCCATCCTCTCAGTGAAAATGGTCCAAATGCTCTGTCACAGCATGGCTAATCATCTGTCGGTTCTCAATCAGGTTGGAGTAGAATCCATTGATTCTTTTGCGTTTGTCATCACGCCCAGCCTTCAGGAGTTTGAAGCTCGTCACAGTCATTCAATACCGGAATCCTACTCGGAATACCACAGACAAGGTTAGACTTTCCGGATTCCCGGGATCCTACTCGAAATACCACAGACAAGGTTAGACTTTTCGGATCCCCATGAATGCCGCCATCTATCTAGCTTATACCACGAAGATTCTGTTGGGGAATCTAAGAGATATGCGCCCGGCCTAAGGTAGAACGGAAGTGGTTGTCAGTCACGCGCGTTCATAGGTGAGAATGATGATGAGTGTCACGGATCATCACATTCATCAAAGTGTTGTGCAACGTATATCTTGGAATAAGAATAAGAGAGAATTGAATAGAAAGTAATAGTGATTGTATTGAAACTTGAGGTACAGCAGAGCTCCACACCCTTAATCTATGGTGTGTAGAAACTCCACCGTTGAAAATACATAAGTGAAAGGTTCAGGCATGGCCGAATGGCCAGCCCCCTCAAACGTGATCAATAGCCTCCTAAGATGAAGAATAAAACAAAATTGAGACCAAAGATGAAACGTGGTCAAAAGACGTCTAATACAATAGTTAAATGTCCTATATATACTACACTAGCTACTAGGGTTTACATGAGTAAGTAATTGATGCATAAATCCACTTCCGGGGCCCACTTGGTGTGTGTTTGGGCTGAGCTTGATCTATCCACGAGCTGAGGCTTTTCTTGGAGTTGAACGCCGAGTTATAACGTGTTTTGGGCGTTCAACTCCGGGTCGTGACGTGTTTCTGGCGTTTAACTCCAGACAGCAGCATTTACTTGGCGTTCAACGCCAAGTTACGTCGTCAATTTCCGAATAAAGTATGGATTATTATATATTGCTGGAAAGCTCTAGATGTCTACTTTCCAACGCCGTTGAGAACGCGCCATTTGGAGTTCTATAGCTCCAGAAAATCTATTTCGAGTGCAGAGAGGTCAGATTCCAACAGCATCAGCAGTCCTTTTTGTCAGCCTTTTTCAGAGTTTTGCTCAAGTCCCTCAATTTCAGCCAGAAATTACCTGAAATTATAGAAAAACACACAAACTCATAGTAAAGTCCAGAAATGTGAATTTAACATAAAAACTAATGAAAACATCCCTAAAAGTAGCTTGAACTTACTAAAAACTACCTAAAAACAATGCCAAAAAGCGTATAAATTATCCGCTCATCATTGTGCGAAGTTGTGAATAATGTGAGTGAACCATAGTAGTGTGCACCAAGTTTTTGGAGCCATTACTAAGAATTGTTCGAGTTATAAAAAGTGTAAATCACAATTTTGCCTATCGTAGAACAAAATTCCTTGTGAGTTTTTTAGCTTTAATGGGTGGTTACACATTTTAACCACTATTTTATGTCCTTTGTTTGATGTCTTGAATGCATTTATCATGATTGAGGCCATTTTTGAATTAAGCTTATTTTACCTATATAGACCTACCCTTGCATCTACCTTTGTAAACCCCTTTGAACCTTATTTGACCCCATTGTTTGTAATATCACCACATTACAGCCTTAAGCGGAAAACCATGAAATTACCTTGAATTGCATCTTTGATTAGCTTAGGTTGAAGAGTGTATTTCATTTAAATGTTGGGGAAATTTTGGAAAGTATTGGTAGAGAAAATATTTATTTTGGGTACTTATTGAAAAATTTGAAAAATGGGTACACATTCATGTATCAATTTACTTTAACCATATGCATTGGTCATAGAAAAAAAATATAAAATGAAAAAATAATAAGAGGGGACAAAGGTTGCCCCAAAGAAAAAAAAATGAACAAGAAATGCATATGTGAATTTGGATGAAAGAGCTGCATGAATGTGTATAAAAAGGAATGGGAAGTTAGGTTGCATAGTTTGTGATTTGGTTAATATAGGTTGAGTTGGACACTTGAGCTAATCAAAGATCCAATTCCTTAGTCTACTTAGCCATATTTATCCTACCTTAACTCTAACCCCATTACAACCCTCTAAAGACCTCATGATACTTGCACTCATGCATCACATATTTGTTGATTGTTAGATGAAAAGTAAATCCTTGAAAGCATGATTAGAGGAGACTTGAGTGATTAAACCCTAAAACACCGAGCATTGAGAGTGTATACACACCTAGTGAGGGTTTGATCACTCAACTCTATGTTTCCATACTTCTTATCATGTATTTTTGCAAGTTGCTTTATTTTGATGAGTAAATCAACTCTTTAGATTTTGATTGCATTGAATTAATTCTTTGCTTAGCCCTATATGTCTATATACTTGTTTGGAAATTTGATTGTTTATTTTCACCAAATCGATAGGAACTATAGATAGATAGATATAGATAGCATATAGTACGCTTGCATGCATATAGGTAGTTGCATTCAATAAGTTGTTTCCCTTTGATCAATCTCCTTGTTGGTTTAGCATGAGGACATGCTATTTTTTAAGTGTGGGGGAATTGATGAGTCCATATTTTTCGATATATTTGGCTTGAGTTGAGTGGATTTCATCACATAAACCTACACTTAAGCACAAAAATAGCATACTTTTGTGTTTGCTCCCTAAATTGAACCTAAATATGAAAATATGCGTTTTTGTGCTTAAATTGAGCAATTAATTTCCACTTTTATTCCATTTGATGCCATGACATGTTTGTTGAGTGATTTCAGGTCAAAGAGGCAAGAATGGATATACAAAAGTGGAAGAAAGCATGCAAAAAGGGAGAAAACATGAAGAAAACAAGGAGGAAGCACACACCCGGCGTGCGTGTGCACAACCTTTTGTGCATACGTGATGGCCATGGGAATTGCATCGGAAGAGAATTTCTCAATGAAGTTGCGTTACAAGTATAGCTCTACTAACAACAATCCTCGAGGATCAAATTTAGAAAGGAATTGGTTGTCACAAGTTCAACCCCAATAAAGTAACCGAAGTATTCAAACCTCGGGTCGTCTCACAAGGAATGGGCAAACATGTGCTTCAACATTGGTTAGAAATTTGGGGTTTTAAGTCATGAGCAAGAAAGTAAACTAGGAATCTTAGCAAACAAGTAATCTAAAGTGCAAGGAATTAATTCAAATAACTAAGCAAGATGTGAGCAATTTCAAACTAAGAAGATAGCATTCAATTTAATTCTACTCTCAACTAATCAAGAACTATAACTAAGGTAAGACAATGAAGATTTTTGGTTTTCCAAATAAGAATGATAAAAACAACTCTTGGCTAGACATGGGAATTGGGGTCACTATCCTTGTCTAATAACCATATCTTGACAATTATGAGGAGCCAAACTTATTAAATCTACTTTTATACTTGAAGTAAGTTAAATGGCTTGGTCAACATCTACCCATAAGGTCTAACCTCACTACTAATTAACCTAGTAGTAGGCTAGTGTCAATGGCTATCAAATTGACTACTAAGGATTCCCAAATCATCAAATTTATTAGACCCAATGACTTAAGTTTACCCAATTCCCTTGGCCTAAGCCAAGAATAAAAAGAACTACTCCATAATCAAGGCAAACAATTCATTAAACACTTGGTAAGCATTAACAAAAGACATGTTCAAATTGCAATTGGATTGAAATTAACAACTACCCACTAACAAATATCAACTTACAATCACTCAAACAACACAATTAAGCATATAAATCATCAATGTAACATCAACAAGTCAAGATTCACAACATTCATGCAATGGGTATAAAGTGACAATTGACAAGAATCCATAAACTAACACAAGATCTAAGCAAAAGTATACTAAGGAATTCAAATTAAACGATCAAAACTAGTAATTTACAAAATCCAATTCAGATTTAACAAGGGAAGATCAAATTAAAGCTAGATCTAGAGAAGAACAAGGGTTTCTCTCTCTAGAAGAACAAAAAAACCCAAAAAACTAGAAAATGTGTCTTAGTGTCAAAATGATTGATCCCCCCTTCTTCCTAGCATCCTTGGGTCTTTTTCCATGTAGAAATAGCTTGAAATTGGGCCTAATGAGCCCTAGAAATTGCCAGGCATGATTTCTTTTAATGAGGTCACGTGCAGCTTCCCACGCGTGGGTGCCATGCGTGCGTGCGCGCCGATTGCCTTTGTGATCCACGCGTGCGCGCCAAGTGCGCGTGCGCATCGGTTGGAAGTCTTTGGCCTGCGCGGATGCGTCCATCCTTGCGCACCGCTTCCAGCTATCCTCATCCACACGTGCGTGTGATGTGCGCGTGCGCGTCGGTGATGCAATTCCCAAAATCCAAATCTTCATATTCCTTCCTCTTATGCATGCTTTCTTTCTCTCTTCTAGGCCATTCTTACCCTATTAATTCTGAAATCACTCAACAAATACGTCACGGCATCGAATGGCAATAAAGATGATCAAAATATAGTAATTCTAAGGCAAAATAAGCATGTTTTCTATCATGGAGCAATATTAGGAAGTGAACATAAAACCATGCATTTCTTGTGAATAAGTGCGAGAAATATTGACAAAAACCCCCAAATTAAGCACGAGATAAACCACAAAATTGAGGTTTATCAAATCTTCCCACACTTAAACCAAGCATGTCCTCATGCTTAAAATAAAAAGACCACAGATCATGGTGAGAAAGGGTTTATGAAATGCAAATTACCTAAGCGAATGCATGCGACTAATGTAAAATTGTCTATCTACTCAATCCTCTCCTAATCATGCTTTCCAAGATTTGTCTTCTATCTAATAATCAACAAGTACTTAATGCATGCTTACAAGTATCATGATGTCTTATCATGGGGTGTAACGTGGCTAAGGTGAAGGTAAGGATGCATATGGTCAAGTGAGCTTAAAATTTGAGTCCTTGATTAACCTAAAATCCCACTAGACATATCAAACAACCTATACAACTACAATGCATTACCTAGCTACCCTTGAGTTTCACTTTTTGCACACTCATGCATTCCTTTCAATTTACATCCCATATGCATTATTATTACTACTTTGTCTTAGGGCATTTTTTTCCCCTTTTATTGCCTTTCCCTTTTTTTCATATATATATATATATATATATATATATATATATATATATATATTTTCTTTTCTTTTTCATACATTCTCATATATATATATATATATATATATATATATTTTTTTTTTTTTCTTTTCTTTTCTTTTTCATACATTCTCATATATACACATATGAAATTCTTCTCCTTTTTTTTTCGATCCCCTTTTTCTTGGGGTTCATGTACAAAAGTTTCAATGCATATAGTTCAACCATTCAATACATGAGTATGTTCCCAAATTCCAGAGTTTTCAATTACAATACACCTTTATATCTACCCAAGTTCCCAAGTATACCCTCCCAATCGAATGATACACATCCTAACTCACCTAAGCTAATCAAGGATCCAAATTTAGGGACATTCATGGTTTTCCACTTAGGGTTGTTGATGTGCTCTTTTTTAGAAACAAAGAGGGTTTATCAAAGGCTCAAAATTGGTTAGCAATGGTAGATAAAAGGGTTAAGGCCGTTTGGGAAAAGTGACTATTGAAATGATGGCCTCGATCATGTAAATGCATTCATACACAAGTAATGGACATATAGAATCAGACAAAGCAAGGATTGCAATCATAGAGAGAGAATAATGCACACAAGAATGGGAATTAATGGTTAGAAAATATAACCATACAATAGGCTCAAAACTTACATGCTTGTGTTCTTAGCTCAATCACTATGTTCCAAAATACATTCTTGAAGCAAGTTCAACACAAAAAAATGTTTCTTCAAATTGGTAGGGTACCCCAAAACACAGTTTCTTGGAGAAGAAGTTATTATTCGACCAAGCAAATATATAGAGACTAACTACCATGCAAAGAATATTTACAAGCAAGACTAACTACGCATGCAATGTACTAACTACTAAGCAAAAGATAAATCCATGGGTATTGAAAGGAAGAGATTGTTACCCATGGAGATCGGTCGAACGACCTCCCCACACTTAGAATTTAGCACGGTCCTCCGTGCTTCTAAGAATGCGCAAGGGACGGTGGGACCGGAACCTTCACTATCCCCTTCATCAGAGCTCCCATCACTTGGGTTGGAGGTGGATGTGAATATTTCGGGTTCTTCCATGCTAGGGGTAACACAGCGCAGAAGCTTCTTGATGTAAGTGTATCGGCGTTGGTTGCGCCGCTATCTATCAATCTTCCGGTGTAGATCTTCTATCCTTTGATGGGTGGATCTTTGCTGCGGTGGTGATGATGAGGTGGGAGGAATAATAGATGGTGGGGCTATGTTGGTGCACGAAATTGTGATCTCTAATAATGGCATTCAGCTTGGTATGCGCGTTTATAACTCAGCACTTTCTTCACAACCTCGCACAACTAACCAGCAAGTGCACTGGGTCGTCCAAGTAATAAACCTTACATGAGTAAGGGTCGATCCCACGGAGATTGTTGGTATGAAGCAAGCTATGGTCATTTTGTATATCTTAGTTAGGCAGATAATAAATGGTTATGGAGTTTTCGAATAATAATAATAAATAAACAGAAAATAAAGATTGAAATACTTATGTAAATCATTGATGGGAATTTCAGATAGGCGTATGAAGATGCTGTGCTCCTTTTGAATCTCTACTTTCCTACTGCCTTCATCCAATCCTTCCTACTCCTTTCCATGGCAAGCTGTATGTAGGGCATCACCGTTGTCAATGGCTACATCCCATCCTCTCAGTAAAAATGGTCCAAATGCTCTGTCACAGCACGGCTAATCATCTGTCAGTTCTCGATCATGCCGAAATAGAATCCATTGATTCTTTTGCGTTTGTCATCACGCCCAACAATCGCGAGTTTGAAGCTCGTCATAGTCATTCAATCCCTGAATCCTACTCGAAATACCACAGACAAGGTTTAGACTTTCCGGATTCTCATGAATGCCGCCATCAATTTTAGCTTATACCACGAAGATTCTGATTAAGGAATCCAAGAGATATGCGCTCGATCTAAGGTAGAACGGAAGTGGTTGTCAGTCACGCGTTCATAGGTGAGAATGATGATGAGTGTCACAGATCATCACATTCGTCATGGTTAAGTGCAATGAATATCTTAGAATGGGAATAGACTGAATTGAATAGAAAATAGTAGTAATTGCATTAAAACTCGAGGTACAACAGAGCTCCACACCCTTAATCTATGGTGTGTAGAAACTCCACCGTTGAAAATACATAAGTGATGGTGGTCCAGGCATGGCCGAATGGCCAGCCCCCAAAACGTGATCAATAGTCTCCTAAGATGAATAATGGAATAAAACCGAGACCAAAGATGTCTAATACAATAGTAAAATGTCCTATTTATACTAGACTAGCTACTAGGGTTTACAGAAGTAAGTATTTGATGCAGAAATCCACTTCCGGGGCCCACTTGGTGTGTGCTTGGGCTGAGCTTGAGCTTTACACATGCAGAGGCTTCTCTTTGAGTTGAACGCCAAGTTGTAACATGTTTTTGGCGTTCAACTCTGGTTTGTGACGCGTTTCTGGCGTTTGACTCCAGAATGCAGCATGGAACTGGCGTTGAGCGCCAGTTTCCGTCGTCTAATCTCGAATAAAGTATGGACTATTATATATTGCTGGAAAGCTCTGGATGACTCCTTTCCAACGCCGTTGAGAGCGCGCCATTTGGAGTTCTGTAGCTCCAGAAAATCTATTTCGAGTGCAGGGAGGTTAGAATCCAACAGCATCAGCAGTCCTTTGTCAGCCTTCTTATCAGAGTTTTGCTTAGGTCCCTCAATTTCAGCCAGAAAATATCTGAAATTATAGAAAAACACACAAACTCATAGTAAAGTCCAGAAATGTGAATTTAACAAAAAAACTAATGAAAATATCCCTAAAAGTAGCTAGATCCTACTAAAAACTACCTAAAAACAATGCCAAAAAGCGTATAAATTATCCGCTCATCATATGTCAAGTCTTGGTTTGTTCATGGGAAGATGTAAGTATTTTCCACTTGGGACCACATCGCCCTTAGCTAAAATTATAGCTTTCATGTCTGTGGCTTCCCAAGGAACACCCGCAACAGCAACTAAATCAGATACCAATGCTGGAAATGGCAAATTGCCCCGATCATGGATTTGACCCATCGCTTGGTTGACAAGAAGCGGAATGTTCATCGGTCTTCTCGTGAGAACACACCAAACAAGCAGAATGAGATCCGCCGTGAAGGACGACTTGTGGGTGCTAGGTAGGACATAGTGAGATAGGATCTAGGCCCAAGCTCTAGCTTCTACAGTGAGGAAGCATGCGTCAATAAACTTGGGTCGCATCCGGAGTTGACCATGGGTCCAAAATGCTTCTGGTTCAGCAATGACTTGGAGGATCGAGTCCCAGTCAAATTCAGACTTCTCTCGCTGACGTAAGACCTCTTGGTAGCCATCCATGTCACTTGGTACTGGTAAGACATTAAGCACTTGCTGAATAGCCTCTTCTGATACTGAGACTTGCTTCCGGCGCACGTATACCGATTGAAGAGAGGAAAGATAGTAGTTAGTGTAGAATTCTACCACCCATGAGAGGTTGACCTCTTGTGGTTTTTTCAGAAGAAACTCCCATCCTCGCTGTTCAATGCGGGGTAGAATGCAAGGAGCAACTTTGTCCGGCGGAGCGAGTAGATGCTCAGCATGATAGTTCCTCTCAACCATAGCGGGGAACACAAGTTCACAGAAGCGATTGGGGAATATTGAAGAATCATTTGCCGGTTTGCTCTTCTCATTGTCATCAATAGGAGCAGGTGCTTTCGCCTTCTTAGATAGAGGTCTGGCTCCTAGTGAAGAGTGCGCCTTAGAGCGTGACTTTGAGGGTGCCCTCTTTGTGGCTAGTTTTCTTGAAGCTTTCTCCTTGCATTTCTTGGTGGCCATCCTGAAAAGGAGGGGAAAGAATGAAAATGTTAAACGCAAAGGATCAACTCAACAAACATGCAAGTGAGAGGTGTGCCCAAAAGAAATAGTGCAACAAAGTAGTCATAGAAGCATGGGTCACAACACTTGGCATGGGATGCAAGAGGGAGTAAAGCATGCAATATGGCATGAGAGGAATGATCTCAAGCATCCAAAACAAAGAGCAAGTCATGTTCAATGAATATCTAATTAGCAAGTAATAAGCAAAATGTGTTCAATGCACTTAGAAGAGAGCAAGTGAATGAGGAGGAAGCACCAAATTGAAGATATATGACTAGAATAAACCAAGATGGCATACGTGCATTTCCTCGAACACTTGGTGCGCATTTAACAAGCAATGAGCAATTATGAGATACTTCAACCAATTAGAAGCCCAAAATGAAGTATCAATCATCACACAACATCATCCATTCACAAAAATAATGAAAAACAATCATGAAGATCCATCAAAGTAATCAAAGTTCAAGTTCAACATCCATGGGAAAACAAAAAGAGGAAAAAGTAAACAAGCAAAAAGCAAGTGGTATAATCAAGTAACTAAAAGAAAAAATAAGTAAATAACAACAGGAAAGAAACTAACTAGAAAAAGAAGTGATGCAAAGAAAGTAATAGATGAGATATGGAGGGAGTAGAACCTTGAGAAGTGTAAAAGAACAAGGTGAATTTTCATTTTGAAGATGAGAAAGATAGGGAAGAGATGGAGTGCCACCGGAAGAGGTGGTGGCCGCCGGTGAGTAACCAGAGACAGTAGTGGTGGAGTGTGGAAAGGAAGAGAAGAGAGGTGATGGAGGAAGAAGAAGGAGGAAATAAGAAAGAAGGTGGGAGAGGAAGAGAAGCAGGGCACGCAACTTAAAGGCTGACTCGCGCAACCGACGCGCGCGCGCACAGTGTGCTAGCGCGTCGGTGAAGGTGGAACGAGGGACGCGTGCGCGTCATTGGTGCGTACACGCGAGTATAGCTGTGCCTCTGGCATCGGATTGGCACAAAGTTGGCACAAGTCTCGGGTTATTTGTACCAGAGTTGAGAGACGGCACAGGTGTGCGAACGCGCATAGTGCGCTGACGTGTGCCTGATGGGGGTTGGCTACCGGCGCGGACGCGCGCAGTGCGCGGACGTGTCGGTGCGGGCACAGATGAGGCACAAGAATGGCACAAGTTTGGCACAACTCTCGAATTTTTATACCAGGGACTTCCCAGTGCACCATCGGCGCGCTCGTGCACAGTGCGCTTGCGCGTCGATGGTCAAGTTGCAAGGGGTGCGCACAGTGCGCTCGCGCGCGGATGCCCTTTTTCCTTGTTTTTTTTTTTATTAAACACATAGAAGAAGCTATTCTAACACATTTTTGGCAGGTGTTCAAGCTAGTAGGCAAGAGAACACTTCACAAATTCATGCACCATTCAAAACATAGAATTCTCTCCACTTCAACAATTCTTCCATACCAAAATAATGAAATCTATCTAAACATCCTAGTTATCTAACAAGATCAACAACTAGAATTCCTAAGCAATCAACAACATCAAGAAATCACAAAATTCACAAGAATCTAAACTAAAAGCAAGATGGTATACACAAGGAAGATCTTACCACGGTGGGGTGCCTCCTACCAAGCACTTTTCTTTAATGTCCTTAAGTTGGACGGTCAGTCGCTCAAGCTTCTCCTTCTCTAGGTGCATCCGCCAATAGGAACATCTCTAGCTCTTTTGGGAGCTTGTAGCCATTTTACTTCTTCACGCTATGTCCATTCACCTTGAAGGTTGCTTCACTTTTAGGATCAAACAACTCCACCACTCCATAGGGCTTTATCTCTTTCACCTTGAAAGGTCCTTCCCATCTAGAGCGGAGCTTGCCAGGCATAAAACGAAGCCTCGAATTATAGAGGAGAACCTCATCACCTTCTTGAAAGTCCTTTTTTCGGATGTGATGGTCATGGAATACTTTAGTCTTTTCTTTGTGAATCCGGGCATTCTCATACGCTTCGTTCCTTAAACACTCGAGCTCCTCTAGCTGTAATTTTCTGGCTACTCCGGCTTGGGTCAAATCCATGTTGCACCGCTTTACTGCCCAATAGGCTTTGTGCTCAATTTCCACCGGAAGGTGGCGTTGATAAATCACTATTTTATGGTTTATCTTGTACTCAATTGAGTGATTTTTATCTATTCTTTACCCACCTATTCATACTATTTGCATGGTTTTGTATTTGCCTTCCTAATTATGTGCTTTGATTGAAAACATGCTTCTTTGGCTTTTATTTCCTTTTATTTAATCCTCTCTTATTACCATTAGATGCCTTGATATGTGTGTTAAGTGATTTCAGGAATTACAGGGCATGAATGACTTAGAGGATGGAAAGAAAGCATGCAAAAGTGGAAGGAATATGATGAGCGGATAATTTGTACGCTTTTTGGCATTGTTTTTAGTATGTTTTTAGTATGATCTAGTTAGTTTTTAGTATATTTTTATTAGTTTTTAGTTAAAATTCACTTTTCTGGACTTTACTATGAGTTTGTGTGTTTTTCTGTGATTTCAGGTATTTTCTGGCTGAAATTGAGGGTCCTGAGCAAAAATCTGATTCAGAGACTGAAAAGGACTGCAGATGCTGTTGGATTCTGACCTCCCTGCACTCGAAGTGGATTTTCTGGAGCTATAGAAGCCCAATTGGCGCGCTCTCAACGGCATTGGAAAGTAGACATCCTGGGCTTTCCAGCAATGTATAATAGTCCATACTTTGCCTGAGATTTGATGGCCAAAACCGGCGTGGCAAATCAGCCTCAGAATTTCCAGTGTTTAACGCTGGAACTGGCATAAAACTTGGAGTTAAACGCCCAAACTGGCATAAAAGCTTGCGTTTAACTCCAGAAAAGGTCTCTACACGAAAATGCTTCATTGCTCAGCCCAAGCACACACCAAGTGGACCCAGAAGTGGATTTTTACGTCATTTACTCATTTCTGTACACCCTAGGTTACTAGTTTACTATTAATAGGATCTTTTGACATTGTATCAGCACCTCATGACACTTTACACGTTTTTTTGTGTACCTTCCACGGCATGAGTCTCTAAACCCCATGGTTGGGGGTGAGGAGCTCTGCTGTGTCTTGATGGATTAATGCAATTACTACTGTTTCTTATTCAATCATGCTTGCTTCCGTTCTAAGATATCACTTGTTCTTAAACCGGATGAATGTGATGATCCGTGACACTCATCATCATTCTCAGCTATGAACGTGTGCCTGACAACCACCTCCGTTCTACCTTAGATTGAGTAGATATCTCTTGAATTCCTTAACCAGAATCTTCGTGGTATAAGCTAGAACTGATGGCGGCATTCAAGAGAATCCGGAAGGTCTAAACCTTGTCTGTGGTATTCTGAGTAGGATTCAATGATTGAATGACTGTGACGTGCTTCAAACTCCTAGCAGGCGGGGCGTTAGTGACAGACGCAAAAGAATCAATGGATTCTATTCCGGCCTGACCGAGAACCGACAGATGATTAGCCATGCTGTGACAGAGCATAGGAACGTTTTCACTGAGAGGATGGGAGGTAGCCACTGACAACGGTGAAACCCTACATACAGCTTGCCATGGAAGGAGCTTCGCGTGTTTGATGAAGAAAGACAGTAGGAAAGCAGAGATTCAGAAGATGGAGCATCTCCAAAACCTCAACCTATTCTCCATTACTGCATAACAAGTACTTATTTCATGTTCTTTTGCTTTTCACAATCAACCCTGATAATTTTTGATATCCTGACTAAGATTTACAAGATAACCATAGCTTGCTTCAAGCCGACAATCTCCGTGGGATCGACCCTTACTCACGTAAGGTATTACTTGGACGACCCAGTGTACTTGCTGGTTAGTTGTGCGGAGTTGCAAAGTGTGATTGCAATTTCGTGCACCAAGTTTTTGGCGCCGTTGCCGGGGATTGTTCGAGTTTGGACAACTGACGGCTTATCTTGTTGCTTAGATTAGGACTGTTTTGTTTTCATTGGTTTAGAGTCTTTTAGTCGAGTCTAGTTTCATATTCTAAGTTTGGTGTCAATTGCATGCTTTTACCTTTCTTTTAATTTTCGATTTTGCATGTCCTTAGTCCCTTTTTGATCTGTAAAAATTCTAAGTTTGGTGTCCTCTTTGTGTTTTTCTCTTAAAAAAAAATTTCGAAAAATTGTGTTTGATTTTCTAAAAATTTTAAGTTTGGTGTCTTTTTGTGTTTTTCTCTTTCGTCTTTTCAAAAATCAAATCTTTTTCATAAAAATTTTTCAATCATATCTTCTTAATTGCTATTTTCAAAATCTTTTTAATTAACTAATTGATTCAGTTCTCAATTTGCTTTGATCTTATTTTCTTTTTGATTTTCGAATTTTTATTTTAATTTTCTTTTTTTTTATTTTATTTTTTTCGTTAATTCAAAAAAAAAAACAAAATTTATCTGTTTGCAATCATTATCATTTCCCTTTTGTCCATTATGGACCTAAATGGGATTGATCAGTCCAAAAGGACTCTGGGGTCATATGCTAACCCCATTACAGCTGCATATGGGAGCAGCATCTGTACACCTCCCATCAAAGCAAGCAGCTTTGAGCTAAATCCTCAACTCATTATCATAGTGCAGCAAAATTGCCAGTATTCCGGTCTTCCACAGGAAGAACCTACTGAGTTTCTGGCACAGTTCTTGCAAATTGCTGACACAGTACATGATAAAGAGGTGGATCAGGATGTTTACAGACTATTACTGTTTCCATTTGCTGTAAAAGATCAAGCTAAAAGGTGGTTGAATAACCAACCTACAGCAAGCATAAAGACATGGAAACAGTTGTCAGACAAATTCCTGAATCATTTTTACCCTCCAAAGAGGATGACACAGCTAAGGCTGGACATCCAAGGCTTTAAACAAGAGGATAATGAATCCCTTTATAATGCCTGGGAGAGGTATAGAGGTATGCTAAGAAAATGCCCCTCTGAAATGTTTTCAGAGTGGGTACAGTTAGACATCTTCTACTATGGGCTTACAGAAAAAGCTCAGATGTCTCTAGACCACTCAGCTGGTGGATCTATACACATGAGGAAGACAATTGAAGAAGCTCAAGAGCTTATAGACACTGTTGCTAGAAATCAATACTTGTATTCTAGCAATGAGTTCTCTCCAGAAGAGGAAGTCATGACAGTAGTCACTGACCCTAATCCTCAAGAACAGATGGTTGAGCTTAATCAGCAACTACACCTGATGACAAAACAGTTAGCAGAATTTAAAGAGATGCTCCAAGAAACTAAAATTGCTAACAAGAACATAGAATCACAGTTGAATCAGACAAAACAGCAGCTATCTAAACAGATAACAGAAGAATGCCAAGCAGTTCAACTGAGGAGTGGAAAGACATTGAATAACACTGCTCAAAGTAGTAAAAAGTCAATGAAGGAACAATTGACAGAGGATAGCCAAACCACTATCCAAAATCCCTCTGAGGACAGTAAGAGCCCAGAGAGGAATGCTATTGGCGTTCAAACGCCAGAAAGGGAGGGAAAGCTGGCGTTAAACGCCCATTCCCTCCCCAGTTCTGGCGTTCAAACGCCAGAAAAGGGGGAAAAGTTGGCGTTAAACGCCCATTTTCCACCCAATCCTGGCGTTCAAATGCAAAAGGGGAATTAGACACCTGAGAGTGCTGATAGTAACTCCTCTAAAAAGGCTTCTCCAACCACTTCTGTAAGGAATAAACCTGCAGCAACTAAGGTTGAAGAATATAAAGCCAAGATGCCTTATCCTCAGAAACTCCGCCAAGCGGAGCAGGATAAGCAATTTGCCCGCTTTGCAGACTACCTAAGGACTCTTGAAATAAAGATTCCGTTTGCAGAGGCACTTGAGCAAATACCTTCTTATGCTAAGTTCATGAAAGAGATCTTAAGTCATAAGAAGGATTGGAGAGAAACTGAAAAAGTATTTCTCACTGAAGAATGCAGTGCAGTCATCCTGAAAAGCTTACCAGAAAAGCTTCAAGATCCAGGAAGCTTTATGATACCATTGATGAGCGGATATTTTGTACGCTTTTTGGGGGTAATTTCATGTAGATTTTAGCATGTTTTAATTAGTTTTTAGTTAAATAATATTAGTTTTTAGGCAAAAATCATATTTCTGGACTTTACTATGAGTGTGTGTATTTTTCTGTGATTTTAGGTATTTTCTGGCTGAAATTGAGGGAGTTGAGCAAAAATCTGACTTAGGCTGAAAAAGGACTGCTGATGCTGTTGGATCCTGACCTCCCTGCACTCGAAATGGATTTTCTGGAGCTACAGGAGTCCAATTGGCGCGCTCTCAACGGCGTTGGAAAGTAGACATCCAGGGCTTTCCAGCAATATATAATAGTCCATACTTTGCGCGAAGATTGACGACGTAACTTGGCGTTGAACGCCAAGTACACGCTGCTGTCTGGAGTTAAACGCCAGAAAAACGTCATGATCCGGAGTTGAACGCCCAAAACACGTCAAAACCTGGAGTTTGACGCCAAGAAAGGCCTCCACACGTGGAAAGCATTAGTCTCAGCCCCAGCACACACCAAGTGGGCCCAAGAAGTGGATTTCTGCACCAATTATCTTAGTTTACTCATATTCTGTAAACCTAGGTTACTAGTTTACTATTTAAACAACTTTTACAGATATTTCTTGTACCTCATGACATTTTCAGATCTGAATAACATACTTTTGATGGCATGAGTCTCTAAACTCCATTGTTGGGGGTGAGGAGCTCTGCAGTGTCTCGATGATTTAATACAATTCCTTTGTTTTCCATTCAAACACGCTTGTTCTTATCTAAGATGTTTATTCGCGCCTAACTGTGGAGAAGGTGATGATCCGTGACACTCATCACCTTCCTCAACCCATGAACGTGTGCCTGACAACCACCTCCGTTCTACATCAGATTGAATGAATATCTCTTAGATTCCCCAACAGAATCTTCGTGGTATAAGCCGGATTGATGGCAGCATTCATGAGAATCCGGAAAGTCTAAACCTTGTCTGTGGTATTCCGAGTAGGATTCTGGGATTGAATGACTGTGACGTGCTTCAAACTTTAACCTGCTGGGCGTTAGTGACAAACGCAAAAGAGGGATTCTATTCCAGTAGGAGCGGGAACCAACCGGTGATTGGCCGTACTGTGACAGAGTGCGTGCATTAGCTTTCACTGCGAGGATGGGAAGTAGCCACTGACAACGGTGACACCCTACAGAGAGCTTGCCATGGAAGGAACCTGCGTGTGAGAAGAGGATTTCAAGGAAGAGTTGAAGTCAGAGGACAAAGCATCTCCAAAACTCCAACATATTCTCCATTACTGCACAACAAGTAACGCTAGTACTCTTTATTATTCCAATATATTTCATAATCCTTTATAAACAAATAACTCTATTGTTCAAGTAGCCCAAATACTTTTGTTGACATCCTAACTAAGACAAATAAAATAAACATTGATTGCTTCAAACCAATAATCTCTGTGGATTCGACCCTTACTCACGTAAGGTATTACTTGGACGACCCAGTACACTTGCTGGTCAGTTGAACGGAATTGTGAAAAGGAAGTAATCAGTTAGTTGAGTTAGTTTAACTTTTTGGCATATGCCAAGGAGCCACTAATCAAGAATCACAATTTCGTCCACCAAGTTTTTGGCGCCGTTGCCGGGGATTATTGAGTTTGAACAATTGAAGGCTTATTTTATTTCTTAGATTAGGAATATAGTATTGATGTTACAGAGTCATTAAATTTGAGTCTTTTATTCCCTTTTCAAAAATATTTTCCGAAAATATTACTTTTTCCTGATTAACTGTTAGTTTTTCGTGAGTCTAGTGTCTTGTTCTAAGTTTGGTGTCAATTGCATCTTTTATATTTTTTATATATTTTTCTTTAAATTTTCGTGTTAGTGTTCTTTATTTTTCCTTAATCTTCAAAGTTGTTCTTGGTTATTTTTCTTGTTTAATCTTGAGTTTTTCTTGTTTTGTGTCTTTTCTTGTTTCTCTTGTGCTTTTTCAAAACTTTAACTTTTAAAAAATTATACTTTTATCCACAAAAAAATTTATACATCGTTAAAACACGTTACATTTTTAACTCAGTTGGCTAGAGCGTTGGCTTATGTTCTTGGCAATTGGGTATCTTCTTTTTAAAATCTTTTTCAAAAATAATTTTTCTTGATTTAATCCTGTGCCAAACTTTAAGTTTGGTGTTTTCTTGTTAGTTTTAATATAATTTTCGAAAACTTGTGTTGATTTTCTAAAAATTTTAAGTTTGGTGTTCTTTCTTGTGTTCTTGGTGTTCTTGTGAATCTTCAAAGTGTTCTTGAGTTTTTCTTGTGTCTTGATCTTAAAATTTTTAAGTTTGGTGTTCCTTGGTGTTTTCCCTCCAAAAATTTTCGAAAAATAAGGAGCATTAGATCTAAAAATTTTAAGTCTTGTGTCTTTTGTGTGTTTTTCTCTTTCATCATAAAATTCAAAATTAAAAAAAATTTTATTTTCTAACTATTTTTAAAACTACTTTTTCGAAAATTTTACATTAAAAATTCAATTTTCAATTTCAAAATACTTCCACTTTCTTTTATTTATTTCGTTTTTATTTTATTTTAAAACAAAAAAATAATAATAATAATAATAATTTTCTTTCACAAAATATCTTCAAAATATTTTTTTATCTATATCCCATTTTGTGTTATTCCATTACTATAAAATAAATAATTATCAACGTACATATCATCACTCTTGTATTCCAATTCTAAAGTAAGTATGAATGGACAAGACAAGAGGACCCTGGGGTCATATGCTAACCCCACTACTGCTTCATATGGGAGCAGTATTGGTATACCCTCCATTGGAGTAAGTAGCTTTGAGCTGAATCCTCAGCTCATTATCATGGTGCAGCAAAACTGCCAGTATTCTGGTCTTCCACATGAAGAACTTACAGAGTTTCTGGCACAATTTCTGCAAATTGCTGATACAGTACATGATAAGGAAGTGGATCAGGATGTCTACAGATTACTACTGTTTCCATTTGCTGTAAAAGATCAAGCTAAGAGGTGGTTAAATAACCAGCCTAAGAGCAGCATAAAAACATGGAAACAACTGTCAGAAAAATTCCTGAATCACTATTTCCCTCCCAAACGGATGACACAGCTAAGGCTAAACATTCAAGGCTTCAAACAAGGAGATAATGAATCCCTTTATGATGCTTGGGAGAGATACAGAGAGATGCTAAGGAAATGCCCCTCTGAAATGTTCTCGGAATGGGTGCAATTAGACATCTTCTACTATGGGCTTACAGAAAAAGCTCAGATTTCTCTAGACCACTCAGCTGGTGGATCTATACATATGAGAAAAACAATTGAAGAGGCTCAAGAGCTTATTGATACAGTTGCCAGAAATCAACATCTGTACTTAAGCAATGAATCTTTCATGAAAGAAGAAGCTAAAACAGTAATTGCAGAACTCAGTCCAGTGGATCAGGCTAATGAATTCAATCAGCAATTAGACTTTCTAACTCAACAGCTAGCCGAATTCAAGGAAATATTACAGGAAACAAGAATGGCTAACAGGAACATGGAAGTACAATTAAAGCAGACAGAAAAACAACTGTCAAGACAAATAACAGAAGAATGTAAAGCAGTTCAATTAAGAAGTGGGAAAACATTAAATACCTCACTTCAAAGCAGCAGGAAACCAAGAAATGAACAAGTGGATACTCAGAATCCTCCTAAAGACAGTCCGAGCCCAGAAAGGGACAAAGCTGGCGTTCAAACGCCAGTAACAAACAAGGAAGGGGCGTCTAACGCCACTCCATCCCACCACTGGCATTTAAATACCAGTGGGGAATCAGTCACATACAAGTGCTGATAACAACCCTTCTAAAAAGGCTTCCCAACCCACTTCTGTAGGTAATAAACCTGCAGCAACTAAGGTTGAGGAATACAAAGCCAAAATGCCTTATCCTCAAAAACTCCGCCAAGCGGAACAGGATAAGCAATTTGCCCGCTTTGCAGACTACCTCAGGACTCTTGAAATAAAGATTCCGTTTGCAGAGGCACTTGAGCAAATACCCTCTTATGCTAAGTTCATGAAAGAGATCTTAAGTCATAAGAAGGATTGGAGGGAAACTGAAAAAGTTTACCTCACTGAAGAATGCAGTGCAGTCATTCTGAAAAGCTTACCTGAGAAGCTTAAAGATCCTGGGAGCTTTATGATACCATGCACATTAGAGGGCACTTGCACCAAGCAAGCTTTATGTGATCTTGGAGCAAGTATCAACCTAATGCCTGCATCTACTATCAGAAAGCTTGGTTTAACTGAAGAAATCAAACCAACCAGGATATGTCTTCAACTTGCTGATGGCTCCATTAAATACCCATCAGGCGTGATTGAGGACATGATAGTCAAGGTTGGGCCAATTGCCTTTCCTACTGACTTTGTGGTGCTGGAAATGGAGGAGCACAAGAATGCAACTCTCATTCTAGGAAGACCTTTCCTAGCAACTGGCCGAACCCTCATTGATGTCCAAAAAGGGGAAGTAACCTTGAGAGTCAATGAGGAAGAGTTCAAGCTGAATGTTGTTAAAGCCATGTGGTGCACGAAATTGCAATAACACTTTTGCAATCCCGCACAACTAACCAGCAAGTGCACTGGGTCGTCCAAGTAATACCTTGCGTGAGCAAGGGTCGATCCCACGGAGATTGTCGGCTTGAAGCAAGCTATGGTTATCTTGTAAATCTTAGTCAGGATATCAGAAATTATCAGGATTGATTGTAAAAAGAAAAAGAACATGTAAAGATTACTTGTATTGCAGTAATGGAGAATGGGTTGAGGTTTGGAGATGCTCCATCTTCTGAATCTCTGCTTTCTTACTGTCTTCTTCATCAAACACGCAAGTCTCCTTCCATGGCAAGCTCGTATAGGGTTTCAATGTTGTCAGCAGCTACCTCCCATCCGTGCAGTGAAAGCTAATGCACACACTCTGTCACAGTGCTGCCAATCACCGGTTTGGTTCCCTCCCCTACCGGAATAGAATCACTCTTTTGCGTCTGTCACTAACGCCCAGTAGGTTACAGGTTTGAAGCACGTCACAGTCATTCAATCATTGAATCCTACTCAGAATACCACAGACAAGGTTTAGACCTTCCGGATTCTCTTGAATGCTGCCATCAGGTCCTGCCTATACCACGAAGATTCCGATTAAAGAACCCAAGAGATAACTACTCAATCTAAGATAGAACAGAGGTGGTTGTCAGGCACGTGTTCATGGTTGAGAATGATAATGATTGTCACGGATCATCACATTCATCCGGATTAAGAACAAGTGTTATCTTAGAATGGAAGCAAGCATGATTGAATAAGAAAACAGTAGTAATTGCATTAATCCATCAAGACACAGCAGAGCTCCTCACCCCCCAACCATGGGGTTTAGAGGCTCATACTGTGGAAAGAAACGTGTACAAAATGTTATCAGGTCATAAGGTACTGATTACAAAGTCAAAAGGTCCTATAAGTAGTAAACTAGTATCCTAAGGTTTACAGAAATGAGTAAATGACAGAAAAATCCACTTCCGGGCCCACTTGGTGTGTGCTTGGGCTGAGCATTGAAGCTTTTATGTGTAGAGACGTTTTCTGGAGTTAAACGCCAGTTCCCATGCCAGTTTGGGCGTTTAACTCCAAGTTTTATGCCAGTTCCGGCGTTTAACGCTGGAATTTCTGAGGCCGGTTTGCTACGCGGGTTTGGGCCATCAAATCTTAGGCAAAGTATGGACTATTATATATTGCTGGAAAGCCCAGGATGTCTACTTTCCAATGCCGTTGAGAGCGCGCCAATTGGGCTTCTGTAGCTCCAGAAAATCCACTTCGAGTGCAGGGAGGTCAGAATCCAACAGCATCTGCAGTCCTTCTCAGTCTCTGGATCAGATTTTTGCTCAGGACCCTCAATTTCAGTCAGAAAATACCTGAAATCACAGAAAAACACACAAACTCATAGTAAAGTCCAAAAAAGTGAATTTTAATTAAAAACTAATAAAAATATACTAAAAACTAACTAAAAGATACTAAAACATACTAAAAACAATGCCAAAAAGTATACAATTTTCCGCTCATCACAACACCAAACTTAAATTGTTGCTTGTCCCCAGCAACTGAAAATCAAAATAGGATAAAAAGAAGAGAATACTATAGATTCCAAAATATCAAAGAAACATAGCTCCAATTAGATGAGTGGGACTAGTAGCTTTTTGCCTCCGAACAGTTTTGGCATCTCACTCTATCCTTTGAAGTTCAGAATGATTAGCCTCTATAAGAACTCAGAACTCAGATAGTGTTATTGATTCTCCTAGTTAAGTATATTGATTCTTGAACATAGCCTGTGTATGAGTCTTGGCTGTGGCCCAAGCACTCTGTCTTCCAGTATTACCACCGGATACATACATGCCACAGACACATAATTGGGTGAACCTTCTTAGATTGTGACTCAGCTTTGCTAAAGTCCCAATTAGAGGTGTCCAGGTTCTTAAGCACACTCTTTTGCTTTGGATCACAACTTTATCCTTTTCTTTTTCTTTTTCTTTCTCTTTTTTTTT